>NW_008708986.1:1784631-1824077 GCF_000327385.1 Lottia gigantea
AGAGGACGACGGGGGAAACACGTCGAAACGTTGCATAAAACTTTAACCAGTGATTGTTGTTCCATAAAGCTGTGTCTATATAAGATACAAACACAATTCAAAGTGCTAGTTGACCATTCACAACAAAATTAAATGCGAATGAAGTGAAAGAAGTTCTACATCAAATAAGGCATAATAATACAAACTATAGCAGAGTATGAGTAATAAATTCAAATTTATTGACGTTATTTATCTAAAACAAAATGTGTTTTTATACTACATTTAAGTGTAAAAAAAATACATTGAGAAAATTATCGGAGCAAAATTTGAAGGGAACTAAAAGAACTAAATAAAATAAACAATCCGTGCAAAATAAATTTTCCTTAAATAGACAATAATATGAAAAGAAATCATGCCTATTAATACCTGAATGATGGAGAGCTTGTCTGGCTTTTGCTAGATGAATCAAAGAAGTTAGTTCCATAAATCCAAATGTTCAAAAATAGATTACATCTTTCAGTACATAATTTTATTACATGTGTTATGAAGAACACAAAAAAAGCTAAAATTTATAGCCATAAGAGATATTATAAAGGAAAATGTCTCATTAGGTCTTAACAGGATGACCCACATTTATGGTTTTTCAGAAGTATGTATCAAATGACTTTCTTTGTTTGAAAGTGATAAGTCAATTTGGAATTAATATACTTGCAAATAAGATACTGTAATATATATACAAAAGATTTAATTAAATACCTGCAGGGTTAGTAACTCGTGGTGTTGGAGAATAGGTACTAGCTATTTCTTCTGCATCAGGCACATCTAGAGATTCATCATATGGTTGGTTTTGGTGAAGTTTAGCCTACAATTTACGATAAAAAATACTATTTTTTGGGTCCATAGAAATATAAGGTTCAGTGATTTTACATTTGAAATAGACACACTTCCCTCCCAGAAAATTCATTTGAAAATGACCTAATTTTTATACTCCAAATTCCCATCTGTACAATCATGTTTACAAGTAATAATATTTCCAGAGCTTGACATTTTCAACTTAAAGACATTCTAAGACCCTCATTAGTATTTTGTAGTTGATATTTCAATTCATACGAAAATTATTGGCAAAATACAATTCAGAAATCATTTTAGTCGGAGAGTAGTTATTGTCTTCAAAATATTATTAATAAACAATACTTGATTTCAGAATTTTCAATTGAAGCCCCACCCTGATCTAATGAGATATTTGATCTGCTAATACTTTGCATAAAACCTGGCCAGTGCCAAAGATATTTTACTGACAGTTTGAGTTTGTTTACATTAGAAACCAACATTGTAGCTCTGCTATAGCATTTGTCCAGATCAATTTATGAAAGTGTACCTTATATATCAATCGTACTTACTATTCAAAACAATCAAATCAAGTTTAATCAAGCTAATTGTACAACTCAATTGAGTAAATTGTCAAACTGACTTACGTTTGTTCTTTCTTCATCAGAGTCCGCCATACTTGTTTAGGAATTTGCTAAGGCTTTGTGGGAAGTATGAACGTTCGAGATGACCAAATCAAAGCGGATCAAATAGGGTAGTACATTACCATAGAGTTATATTGTATAAAGAGAGAGTATAGATTAATAATTATGTAGTTATAATAATAAATCAAGCCATTCAGTCCTTAATTTGTTTGTGAAAAGTATTAGTTTTCATTAGATGAAAAAATTTCAAAATGATCAGAGAGTGAAATAAGTTCTTGTGGGTGTAGCATTCGAATACTGTAAATTCTTAAGTTTTTTGGGGTATTTTCGTATCGTAAAATTTCGCCTGATATTAAAATCACTATTCGAGTCAATTGCAATTTGTTGAGATTGACTTACAATAATATCAAATTTATCACAAAATTTTATAGACTTGTCCATCACTCCATTATTCTTGGGTTCTCGTGGTATTATGTTCGAAACCAAAATCTGTAGCTAATAATTATAATCGCTTTATTTCTTCTTCTAAGATCTTGACTATTTTTCATATTTCTGACAATGTAAACAAAATTATGCAGATTTTTGTTATCTATTACGTAGAAATTGAGCGTGTGAATAATAAAAGTCTTCATGTCTTTTCCTGTCAGTAAAACTCAAAGACGGAACACTGTTGAAAGTGGAAGTTTTTTGACTCCTGTTGACAAGTCATCTGTCACAACATCAAGTGCACCGAATTTAATAGACAAACTCAATTCTACTCCTTCAAGTTGTGGTTCTAATATTGGTGGTTTGGGAAGAACAAATCTGTTTAATCTATTCTCCAAATCAGTTGAAGATAATTTACCTGATAAAGCCAATACAGTTATCAAATTTTCCAAATCTTCATTGTAAGTATGTAATAATGGGCTTGCTCATATTTTTACATATGATAACCCAACAGTCCAAGGGTACAATAAAGGCAACAAAGAATAAACTGGCCCTATTATGTTGAAATTTGTTTAGTCGATAATATGCAATATTGTATTAGTGTTGTAATAATATATTACATGAATCATAACTGAAAGTACTGGTATAAATACTAAAATTATGATTTTCTCATTTCTAACCATAACAGTACAAGCACAAAGTTCATTGTTGGACATGTTTCATTATCTAGCCTCTGATAACTAATCTTACAGGTGAGATTCTTGACAGCCTAGGACCTGTTAATTGATCATGGATGTTTTTATGTAAAGAGACATATTATATTTCTATCTTCAATATTTTTACTTAAGCTTATACACTTTTGTAAAAATGGAAATTATTTTAGATGTAGTGACCAGTGTCAGAAGTACTGACTGGAAAGTATCAAGAATCAGAGGGAAGACTAAGTGATTGATTCTTCATTGGGTCAAGTCTAATAAAAGTTGACTTTTGTGGTAACATCATGCACTCAAATTCATTAATTCAAGCTAGTATTAGAATACCAACTGGATACAAATCAATATTAAAGGTAGTCACAAATACTTGAGCAGTCTGAGAGAGATATAGACAAGATATGATACCCTACAATAGAAGTTCATTTGATTTGCTTATCAAAACACTCTTTCACATAAATAATTCTATAAATATTCTGATTTAAACTTAAATTGTGACATACTGGTACTGTTGACTGTTTGTGTAATATTTTGTTAACACTTGACTGACCTTTTCCTGTTCAATTTCCATGACTAATCTTTAATAATTTTCAGGTTCATTGATTCTAAAATCTGATATATATATTTGTACATAAACAAAACCATCTGTATCAAGAGAAAATTTGTACATTAAATAGTGCAATTTGTGTCATTCTTACTCTGGTATAAGGAAAAAATAATACAAATGTATTGTGACATAAATAATGGAGTTAATTTTTTTTTTCATTTTGAAAAGTGATTTTTCAAATGTTTCAAATGTAATATTTTAAGAACCATGGAGAAAAAATAGAAAATCTGCATGACTCAATTTTGGCAATCTTTAACCAACATCCATGTCTCATTCTGTTACAAACTGTATTGACTCAAATTATGAAAATATTGATATATCGTGCAATCAAGCTGATTTTTTATAATAACTATGGTAATTAAAAAGGATTGTGTTTAGAGCTAAGTACTGGCAGGTATTATTTATCACTATCTAGGTCACCTGAAACTAAATATTGATTATTTACCACAATGGTGGTTGTTATCAGGCCATATTTGAAATATACAGGTCATGATATATGTCAGATTAGATTAAAGAGAATATTTAACCAGACCTGTATATAATTCTTTGGTAAATTTTTTTTTTTTGCACAGAACTAGTTATTTAACCTTTTCCAATGAATCCAAGACTTCAATAGAGTCATACATCAAACAGTTTGGCACATTGTTATTTTAATATTAAATTATGTATAAGAGTGATTCAGTTATTGTTTTTAGACTGTCTGAAGTGTAGCCTGCTTATAATGAAGTGATGTTTTGTTTCTGAAATGAACAACGGTCGATCCTGAAGTACAAAATTGACTAGAGATGAAGACATTTGTCAGTTTTGTGTGATTTTGTTTCCAAAATTACAAAAGTATAAGGATGTAATCATCCAAAATGATAAAAATTGGAAATTTGTTGCAAGGTGGAATGTTATGAATTTTGTGTTCCCATTAGACCTATGCAGTGAAGGAAGTAGCTGAAAGGTCCTGAGAAATTTTCAATGAAGGAAAGAATATTGGGAGAATCAATTATTTTGTCTAGGTTCCAGATTGCCCCTTTGTCTACAGCCAATGAAGAGATACTAAGAATACATAAAAATGTAAAGTGTAGCTGGATTTAAAAGGACAATGGACAAGGAAATCTGATTCCTACCTTTAAAAAGTTGATGGGATATATCAAGGTCAATTCCAGCTGGATATCCAACTGGATATTAATTAAAATGTAATGAGAAATTGATGTATATAGAAAATTATTTAGCTTTATTCTCATATTGATTAGAATAATTATGTAATTTGATATGATGAATTCTCTATAATTATAGATCATTTTAATTACCTGGTATTTTTCTTTGTTAAATTCTGTTAAAGAGACATTTGATTTGCTAGGTTATTGTATGTGAAATAGGCATGTGTAGTCATGATAAGCTATTTTGTGGGTTTGTGCTTGTTCATTGGAATTTGACAAATCATATTTTTTGTTAATGGATTGGCAGTTTAAACTTTTAGATGTCAATTTTTGCTGATACTTTTCATTTACAAAAAAAGTATATATATTTTTAATTTAGATCTTAAAGTAATGTTTCTGTGGCGTTATAAAAGGAAAGAATTTATGAATACATTTTCATGTTTTTAGAGAGCATTATGCACTATACATATTAATTCTGTTAATTGTTCTAATTAAATTGAGTGATGTTGACAAAGCAGGCACATATGACATCATTTTTAGAATTCAATAACCAATTATAAGCTTGTGGTACCTTTAAGGCCTGAATCCGACTAGCAAGCAATTGCATCTTTCCATGGCCAGAGTATTTTGCCCTAATTTCATGAAATATTGTTATTAATATTAAATTCAGGTAAAGATCATTATATTTAATAGATATTATATGATGATTTAATGATAATGGATATCAATTTAATTGCTGTTTTGATTATAATTTCTAATTAAAACTATTTTCTAAATTGATCATTATTTCAAAACCAAAAATACAAAGAGGCTGTAACACTTGTCAGCATACATATTTTTATTTTAATGATTCGAAGCTTGTGTATCAGGACTCTAATCAGGTCACTAAGTTTTCATAATTTATGAATATAAAAGCAGGAATATTAATATTCTCTAAAAGCTTTTGGAGTTTACAGTAGTGGAAGTAGGACTGTAATTCTGTTATTCTTTAAAGCTTTTAGGAAATCTGGTTATGGAAGCAGAACTATAATTTTGTTTTCATTTAAATCATTTGGGATATTATGGTTATGGACCATGTGAATTGTAAATGTTTAGGAATGAAATGAAATGAATAGTACTGTACTGTCAGCTGTGTATCTTTATATGATATGTCATATATAATGATGTATTCATTTTATCAGTTAGAAACTAAGTGGCTTTGTTAAAAAACATAATATTATCACATCAATTTCATCAGCTACTGGCCATTTTGAAATATATATCAAATATACATTACAAGCTATGTAGACTCTGAGATTACGGGGATGCAGAGTTGCTTCAGAATTTCTGAGAAGGAATTGCTCACAACATCGGGCACAGTACTTATTCTATTTCAGCTCAAGTTTGACTCTAAAGATAAGACTAGTATACCATGTGTTTTAATTAGAATTTTCTCTTGAAACATAGGAGTAATTGAATAGAAGGTGTTGTTTTGGTGCTAAATATGTTAATTCACACTAATTCACAGTTTGTGCCCCAAACTGATAATTTTGTTAGTATAGGTCTATCAATTTTAATATGAAGTAGATTTTGTTCAGGAAACAAGAAGTTGATTAAAGGAACCAGTTAGTGTTTTCAAAGATGGCATTTGAGACAGATTAAATTCTAACATTGAAATCATTGCGTTGTCAAAGTGTTGGATTTTGATTTTTATTTGGACAATATCACATTTTTGGTTTTCTATCTATGAATGTATGAATTACCCGTAATGTTGAAATATTCAGGAAATATTGATATAAGTTATCATTTGATATGAGTAATGTGAATTTGACAGCAATCTAATGGTCTATTGTAATTGTTCTGTTTTTACAACAGAGATTAGGGTGGTTGAAAGGTAACAAGTTACTATCCAGCAGAAGGCAACAGAGAGTTATTAGTTTCCTAGAGGAACTGAAATATTAGAAAATAATCTTATATGTTGTCATATGTGATTGATTTTGACTTGAGGAACATGATTCAGACAAAATAACTTAAATGCATCGTTCAAATTATGTATAAGTATTTTGAAATTAATTATCAATGTCTTGCATTTTGAATTAAAAAAACATGAAATTCACATGAAAATCTGATGGTAGTTTTTAAGTTATGTTTTACAAGGTATTAAAATGTGTATTGTTGATATAAGTATAATATTTTATACACTCACATGACATATATTAATTATTTATTTCAATATAGATTCACTCTAAGTATTATGCTATTATACAGGAACTGAGTATATTAATGGGATGATGTTAAGTTGATGTTATCAGTACAAACTAAAAGGATGTAGCATAATCATTTGTTATCCTTGAGTACTCTTTGAACAGGGGGTGGTAATTGAACCTAGGAAGTTATCGGTACTACAAACATGCTTTGGATCGAAAATTTCGTCCACTTTTTAAAATTTCCTGAACCGTCTGATAAATAACTTTGTGTACAAAATTTTGATGAAAATACTAATATTGAAAATTATATTTAAAAAAGTAAATTGGGATTAGGCTACCGAGGAGTTCATGGATAAAGATGACAGTGTGTCAGTGTTGGATGTTAATAGATGCACTGCCTTGGTCAGTGTTAGACATAGTTATATCCCATACAGGTCAATCCTTGATTTGAAGTGATGAGATATTACTTATGAAAAATGTGTATGTGAAACATTACAAAGAATTCAGCCTGTATGATACAAAAGCTTTAGAATGATTTTGTAGTTATCCCTTATCCAATTCTGTTCAAGAAAAATATAACTGACCTGTTTATCCTGAGGAACACTAATTCTACTGAGTAACAACAATTTCTATTAAGCCTGACAATGGATGTTAGTGAAAAAGTTAAACAACCAACATCTAGTTCTCCTGCTGTATTTAATATCTTAAAGTATCATTTACCTGGTAGAGATACTTTTATATCTCGTGTGTTAAACAGGTAAATTATCTAGTGAATGGTTTATAGAACTTGATTAGAAGGGTGGGGTTATTGGAGAGGCTGGAATTTTTGTGTGCTAAGCATCCTAGTTGCTGATAAGTAAAATCATTAAATTTTAAAAGTTATATGTGGTTAAGTTGTTCTGTACATTCAAAAATTAAAAGCAATCATTAATGAACATTGAAATCAAGAATGTGGCCTTCACTGTTTCTAAAAATTCCTAGAACGGCATTAAAATATACTCAAATCTGAATGTTTATATCTAGGATTGTAGTGATAAAGCAGAAATTTCAATCAATAAATTTTGTGCCACAATACTTTTTTATACGCCCACACATAAGATGGGCGTATATTGTAATCACCTGTCCGTCCGTTCACATTTGGTTCGTGCTCACTCTACAGGCTACAATTCTTTACAGATTCTTTTGATTTTGATTTTGTGTGTCAATGTCATTATGAAGATGATCCCTATTGATTTTCGTGATGATTGGATATTTTTTTTGCCGAAATATCGTGTCTGACTTGACGTTTCACTCTATTAGCTATATTGTGCAACTCGTGCTCACTCTACAGGCTACAATTCTTTACAGATTCTTTTGATTTTGATTTTGTGTGTCAATGTCATTATGAAGATGATCCCTATCGATTTCGTGATGATCGGATAATTTTTCAGCGAAATATCCTGTCTGACTTGACGTTTCACTCTATTAGCTATATTTAAAAACTTTGTGGAATTTCTCAGCATAAATAAATGGCAGTAAATATATATATCATTAAATTCAAACTATTGAAATTTCTTTGACATGAGACAAATCATACTTTAATCACTAAATACTGTTTTATCATTTCTGACAGCTGCCAGTGGGTGTATGTTACCTTGCCTAGCAAGCTATCTTTTAAAATTTTATTTATATTATGAATTTGATTGAGAACTTAAAAGTTTTAAAAAAGGTCCTCGAACTGACACAAGCTTAAAGTATTCAAAATCCGATACTTTCACTATAGTATTTAGAGGAATTTCTCTTTTTTTCTGACCAGTGGTATTTTTCAATTTTCGAATAACCACTTAAAATGTAGTATGAGTGATGAACCTATTTCTATATTATAGGAAATGATTTTTGATGGATCAGAAAATGGTAATAGCTCTGCTTATACCCTATATGAGCTAAGGCCTCCCTCACTCTCAGCTAATATTTGCTATTTCCTCTATTTTCTTTTATTCCTAACTGGGATCCCTGCTTAGTCTATGTGGAATTGCATTAGCCATTGTCTAAATCTGTAAGCTACAGTACATAAGTGAACAATTCTCTTTAACAGACCATGTTAATAGCTCAAAAACAGTGACATGATTTAACAGCTGTACATTCTTCAGCTGTAATCCCATTCACTGATCATCATGTTAGATCTGCAATCTAAAAGGACTGAGTGTCACATGTGAAGCTCTGTTATAATTGTTATGCTGTTGTATATTTTAGAGCAAGGTCTCGTGACTCCATAATGACCTCTAGTCAGGAGTCTCTGAACACTGTCTCTCTATCAACACCTGTCACTAAAGATACTATTACTACCTCTAATATTGGTGATACAGATCATGAAAGAAGGTAAGCTTAGTTTATTATATCAGATAATCTTGAAACAGAATTGAGTTACCAATGATTTTGATATGCTTTGAAATATCGGCTTCAAAATTGTAGGCATGGGGTTTCAGGTTCATTTATTTTAACCAAAGTTTTCAACAATATAAATCCAAAATGTTCAGCTTTATTTTATACAGTCACAAATACAGCATTGATTGACAATTACACCACAATAAATGTTAATGATAAAGTGGACATATAAATATTTAAAAGTGACTATTCGTAATACGGTGAATTAAAGTTCCTGGCCCCTCTACATGCGCTCTTCTTATGTGGTTAGCCTGCTGTTATACATCCTATAATATTCAACTCTAACGTTACCTAGCAACTATTGAGTGTGCAGTGTAGTAGACTCAATTTTCTATGTCAAATAGAATACATCACCTAATAATTTATCTGATATTAAACGACTACTATTTTCAATTCACACTGCACTGATTTGTGTTTTACAATTTTGAACTGTACAAAAATAGTAATGACAGTCTTAGAACGACTTTGCATTGATAAAATTATTAAAAAGTTTCTATTGGCTATTTCAGCCCAATTTAATTAAATACAATCCTTGAGTGCGGTATATTGAACTGTTTTGGTATTCCAATTGGTGTAAGGGTTATGCTAATGAAACATGGTTTTCTTCTTCTGCTATTATTATATATTTTCTGCTTTCAGTGAAACACCAGATGGACAAAGAACATTAACTCATCAAGATAAAGTAATTCTTGAAGAGGATGATGATGGAAGATTAAGTCCATTTCTTTCTGCTAATGAAAGCAGTAACAATAATTCTGATGATAAGGACAATCAACAAGATACAACTAGTGCCGAATCTCAAGAGGGCACCCCTATCAATGGCATTAAAAGTGATGCTGTGGACCAAGCCAATGATATCGATCACACCCGTGAACGCTCATTTGAAAGATCATTGGATAATATTATGGACAAATGCTCTGAGAAATCGTTGGACCTGAATTTAAGTGTAGATTCTTGGAATGGTTCTGTCAGTGATACGAGTTTGCGATCACCTGATCAATCAACTTCGTCTTATGGGACAAAACTTTCCAAGGGAGACAAGAAACGTAAACCTAAGTCGTCGTGGTACACTGTAAGTTTTATATTTAGTACTTGCCTCATTCACAAAAATTAATTCGATGATATTAGTTTTCCAGTCTTCTGATTGGTCAAACAATAAAAAGGAATTTGAATTAATTTTAACCAATCAGAAAACTGTGTAACTTATTAACTTACATAGCAAATGTATAAGTGCCCACCAACTGAAACATACGTTTTTCTTGATGACAGCTAAAAAACCTTTCCCAATATGGGTCATTGGAGTCAAGGCTGTTATATTGATTCTGTACAAGTATTCTAGTCATGCATGACCAATGGAAAAAAAACATATTACTTATAGACGTTGGGGAATTCCCAGTCCATTTCTGTGGACATGGGTCATGATTTATTTAGTATGTTTACATAGCTATCTGATATCCCACCATTCAAGTTTTTACACTAAACTGAGCTATTGAAAGACAGGGTTTGTGTGGAGGACATTTTGTGGTATTTAATTATATTGATATGACATATAGATTAAGGAGATGTAGTGCAGATAGGTTAAAATGACATTTTGATATTGGATTTATTATATATTTATTATAGTTTTTATAAGAGATTCGAACTGTATAGTGAATAAGATTTTGTGTTTTTGTAAGAATATTGTGATATTTTGGAATATAAACTGAACACTAATAAGATTTTGTACAAGGTAATCAACAACATGCCAATAGGTTAGGATATTGTGATGTTGTGTTAAGTTAGAGTTAAAGGAAGTAGACTTTTATATCTTGACACAATAGTTAGTTTTTAAACCCAGTTTTTCCTGTCAGTGAAATGTGTTGAAATGGCTGGTATTAGAAAAGTAGTTTTAATTCTCCACAGATCTAAACAGAGAAGGTTTATTCTGCTGACACTCATTGGACACTGCATGGTGTCAGATACAGAAAAGTAGGATGGAACTTCATAGTTTTAAACTTGTGTTTATTGTTCACCATATAATAAGAGTCTTATTATAAGACTCTGACCAATACCCTGTAAAACAAACACATGTTCTTGAATAATGTAATCTTATTGTTTTAAATTGAAATATTTGAGGTCATAGGGTCATGAAATCATAATTAGGTCTATATATGTTTAAATGTGACTATGAATTGAAAGTGCTGACTATCATTGATATTGTTGGCATAATCAGTAGTTGATGGTAATGTTTTATGTTGTAAATAATCACATAACAGATGCCTTTGTTGAGCTTTGGTTCATCATATTGCTTATGGTTGAGTCCAAAAGAAAACCAAAGATCTATCATCAATACAATCAATAGATTCTATTATTTATATATGTTTTTCCTACCTATTTTCAGATGTTAAGTCCAACGTATAAATCTCGCAGTGAAGATTATCATAAAATATTTAAAGATGTTCCGAAAGATGAAAGATTAGTTGTTGGTAAGATTATAAAAATGTTTAAAAATATATTCTTACCTAATTATGTACAATACTTGGTTATGTACTTGGTCTTTGGTAGGTTGGCTACAATAAGGGCAATTTCGTACATTTTGTCTTATTATAAGTGTATGTTATTTTGAAATGATATTTTAAAAACAAGCTATGAAATTTGACCAGATTTTTGATACAATACTTGACTATGAAAAAATTTTTTGTTCATGTTTTTGTATTTTAGATTATTCCTGTGCTCTACAAAAAGATATATTAGTACAAGGTCGTATGTATATTTCACAAAAATGGATCTGTTTTTATGCTAATATATTTCGTTGGGAAACTGTGGTATGTTCATATTTAATTATCAATAATAACTCTCTATCTCATTTCATTACTTGTATCTCTCTCTAGAGATAAGACACCAAAGTGCCATTATGCTTCAGGATATGCAGGAGACAGAAATTGGAAAAGAGTTTGTAGAGTTGGCTGTTGTAGAATTTTTACCTTCATCAGCCTCACACAGAGCAAAACAGATTGTAAGCTCTGACCAAAGGATTTGGATTTGAACTTTTTATCATACAACAAATTTGGAAATGCAACTGAAATGATCTTTTCAAAATTCACCTTAAATAATAACTAAATTTATTTTCTAGCTATGTATACCGTGTTCAGAAATAACAGCTATAACAAAAGAAAAAACAGCAAGAGTAATACCAAACGCTATACAAATAACAACAGAAAAAGAGAAATATTTCTTCACATCATTCGGAGCCAGAGATAAAACATATATGATGTTATTTCGACTCTGGCAAAATGCTCTTCTTTCAGAGGTAGGAATTCAAGGCCATTCTTTAATCTTCTATACTTACTTTCCAGCATTTAGTCTAACAAAACATTATAATAGGTGACACTGATAGTCCATGCTTAAAATTTGTAATTCAGATACAAGTATGAATACAAACAAGCCATTAAAAGATTATAGTTACCGTTACAGAATAGAATAGAATAGAATAGAATAGAATAGAATAGAATAGAATAGAATAGAATAGAATAGAATAGAATAGAATAGAATAGTTTATTTACAGTAAATAGGCCAGTGGCCCATAGATACATTATAAAATGCAATACAGAAAGCATAAAAATAATATACAATAAACCTTCAAGTACATTATTATGTAAAAAATAAAAATATGCATGTGTAAATAAAATGAATATTAACAATAAACACTGATTATTTATTGTCTAAAGTTGACTGCATCTGTACTTCAAGGAGTGATTTATGTAATTTGAAATAGAGATTAAAAATTCTTTGTTGTCAGTAGCGCAAAAGTTGTAGAACTTGTTCTTGTCGTGTTTTACCGTATTGACCAAATCTGGTGGTAAATACCTAATTCTTAGGTGATTTAATTCGTTACAAATACACATATAATGAAATATATCTTCAACTTGCTTTTTACTTAATGGACGTAATGAACTGTTTATGATCTCTTTTATTATATAAATTAATTACTAATGGGAGCAGATTCAGCCTCAGTTTAGTTATATTACGCTTTATCTTAACATCAATATTTAATGATAAATAATTTTCTTGACATAAATTGATTTTAAAACATTTATAATTGGATAAACTGCTGCTCTTGCTTAACTTACTTGACCAGTTCTGTATATATGTATATCATATATACTGTTACAGATGTAATGAAGGTAGCAGACTTTGTCAATATGAACAATGTCTCCTTCCCAATGGAACAAGTTTTATCACTATTGTCCAAGACCAGTAAACCTAAAGTTTATTATGATAATAACAATATTTTAATATTTTCATCCAGAAATTTGAATTGACCCTATTTCTCCCACTCAAATAAAGTCAGTAATATATGTATCATCATTATAAAGAAGTCATGTTTATGTTTGTGTAGACAGAAGTAATTATGTAACATCTGTATATAATATATATCGAATGTTACACTATATTCAATCAAAATCACAGAATAGATCAAATACAATCATTGCTGTACTAGTTCATTGAACAGTGTGTTTGGGTAGCTAGGATGGCTGTACGCTATAATCCTATCAGAAAGGGCGAATCTAATGAGATACATCAAATATTTTTTGGATTTGATAGACCCTCATTTGGTGAAAATAATGCCAAGGTAAAAAAATAACTTATTGTTTTGAACATGATAATGTAAATTGTTGAAATGTTCTGTAAATATAAGATGTGTTATTCATCTGATAATGAGGATGTAAGTCGTTGATATGTTGTTTTTATTCTGATGTTGGAAATGTTAATAATGGCACAATAAAATTTTGAAAGGGATATTCTACTGGATGATGATTAACTACTAAGTTAAACTAGTAATGATAATGAAGATGGTATGAACAATTTTAACCATGTAAACTACAAACACAGAAGTAAAGAATTAACTAAAAATAAAATGTATTCTTATGTTTTATTTTTCAGCCAATGAATCCTAAAGAACAATGGCAATGGATTCATTATAGTTATGGTGAAGAATTAGGTCTCACTTCTAGTGATGAAGACTATGTAGCTCCCCCTGGTATGGATGATCTCATCATGAAAGACAAGTTATCTTCTCCTGAAATGCCACCAGTTAAGGTAACTTAAAAAATTCTGATGATCAAAATATTTTTTACTGCAAGTTGGTCGCACAAAAAAGTTGGTACGAATTTACCAAACAAAAATTAATATGAGGTTGACAATTTCACAAAGTTGGTATGTTTCAGGAAATTCAGGAGCAAAAGTTGTCCATAATTTTGCAAGCATTAATTCATCAGTTTGTTCAATCTTCAATATTTGATCTTAAATAATTACAGGAATTAACAGATTCCTCTGATCTACATGGTACATCTGAAATGTTAACTATGGCTAGTAATGATGAAGATCCTATACCATCAGATGAAGTATTTAGTCAGCCTGGTCTGTCATTAGAGTCACCTCTACCTCTCAATGTAACTACTGAAATACCTACTGACTTTGGTGATACCACTGAGGATAGTGAAGGTAATTTTTTGCATTGGTTACCCAGGAACAACATTCAATAATACATGTTCTGCCTGACATTCTCCTTGTGTGCTTAATATAGGCATAGGCAGAATTTGCTGAACGTTTTTGATCTGACATTGAGCTCAGTTAGTTATGTGATTTCTCTGGCCTTTCAAATCACTTGTGACTTGTGAGTTTTTCTTAAATATTTAGCCAACTTGACAACCCTCTATAGAGTCTAGATAGCTATAAATATTTATTTGTTATATTTATTTTATGAACTCTAGGTGAAGTAGCATGTTCTGGACATGATCATCTAGAGAAACTATATGTTGATGAAGTATTTAATATGAATATAGATAAAATGTTTACCTTATTGTTCACTGATACACCATTCTATAGGATATTTGTAGAATCTAGAAAAACATTTGGTAAGTGTCAATAGATAAATTCCAATATCTGTTATTTTGAACCTGATGTGTAAATCGGAATATCAGCTAAGAAATAGTTTGATTAGTCATAGAATGACTTGGCATTGTAAGAATGAAGTCAGAGGCACTAATTGTCATCTCAGTTCACAGGCGATCATTCTCAATCAAAATTTGTAAAACCTTATGTACTTCTATGATCACAAATGTATCTTGTAGCTGATATTCTAATTCATATTGAAATAATTGGAAATATTTGCCTGTCAGACATTACTCAATGATTTGTAAGAAACTGGTAAGAAGGATGTAAAACTCCATTTCACTGCATTCTAGTTAAAATAAATGAAGATATCAAATTTAATGCTAAATATTAAAAGTTTCGGTTATTTGTTTGAAGATTTAGATATACCAAGTTGGGGAGAGGAAGTAGATGAGGATGGTAACAGAGTTCGTACAATACATTATACATTATCATTAAATCATTCTATAGGACCAAAAACATCTCCATCATCAGAGAGACAGGTATGATATTACTCATAATTTATTTTATTTTAATTAAATATATTAATCATGCAGTTAATATGCCAGATATATGTATATTATATATTTATGAGTTTGAGTGCTTGAAATTGATGATAAAAATGAATTGTAAATAAAAATCACAGAATTTTGTTTTTCAGTCTCATAAATCTCAGAAATTTGGATTTTGATATCTTAACACATTCTAGAGTTCTGTTTTTAGCAAATCAAGGAAAACCAAATTGACCACCACCATAAAATTGTGTTGTTTTTGTTATTTTCACAGACATGTTATAAACAGACTAAACCTGGTATAATATATTATTATATTGTTACTGTTATCTTTACAGACATATTATGAGCTGAGTAAACCTGGTATAATATATGTTGTTGCTGATATCTTTACAGACATGTTATAAACAGAGTAAACCTGGTATAATATATGTTGTTACTGTTATCTTTTTTACTGTTATCTTTACAGACATGTTATAAACTGAGTAAACCCGGTATAATATATGTTGTTACTGCTATCTTTACAGACATGTTATAAGCAGAGTAAACCTGGTTTAGTATGTTGTTACTTTTATCTTTACAGACATGTTATAAACAGAGTCAACCTGGTATAATATATGTTGTTACTATTATCTTTACAGACATGTTATAAACAGAGTAAACCTGGTATAATTTATATGTTGTTACTGTTATCTTTACAGACATGTTATAAACAGAGTAAACCTGGTATAATATATGTTGTTACTATTATCTTTACAGACATGTTATTAACAGAGTAAACCTGGTATAATACATGTTGTTTCTGTTATCTTTACAGACATGTTATAGACAGAGTAAACCTGGTATAATATATGTTGTTTCTGTTATCTTTACAGACATGTTATAAACAGAGTAAACCTGGTATAATATATGTTGTTTCTGTTATCTTTACAGACATGTTATAAACAGAGTAAACCTGGTATAATATATGTTGTTTCTGTTATCTTTACAGACATGTTATAAACAGAGTAAACCTGGTATAATACATGTTGTTTCTGTTATCTTTACAGACATGTTATAAACAGAGTAAACCTGGTATAATATATGTTGTTGATTGTCAGTGTGAAAATAATGGTATACCCTACGCTGATTCCTTTTTTGTGGTCACCCAATACTGTTTAACACGTGTCACTAAAGAGAAATGTCGCCTGCGTGTTACTGGTGAAATAAAATATAGAAAGTCTGTAATGGGCATTGTTAAAAGTAAGTGGTTTTTTGATAATTATCATTTCACTTCATTATATTTCCAAAGAAATAACATTTTGATAAATTTAGCAACTGAAAAATTTATGTAAGAATTATGAATTGTAATGAATTATAAAAAAACTATTATTTCAAATATACATAACATAGTACAAATGAAATAAATATATCTTCCTTGCTAATAAAATCTTGTTTTTTTTGTAGGTATGATAGATAGATCAGCTGTGGGAGGATTAACAGATTATTTTCGTGATTTAGCCGTCCATTTACGACGAGAGGTGGAAGAGAATGAAAAACTATTAGGTCATACAATTGCTAAGAAAAAGTTACGGAAACGACGAAAACCTACAACTACAACCTCAGAACCACTGGTAACATCACGTCAGACAGATAGACAAATATCTTCTCCTCCCTCACCACATAGAAGTAAGGCTCAGAAATTTTCGTATGAAACATTGAAATAGATATCCATTGCTTTGTCCAAATTTATCAAAATCTTGAATAATACAAATGAAACTTATATAGAAAGACGTCAAATTTTCAATTTATCTTTTTAGATATGACTACCTAAACAATTTAAAACTTTGGGATGTTTTCACAAAGCAAATTTTGAATTAACAAAGTTCTATTTATTTTCTGAGTATATTTATGTAATTATTTACCTTAAATCAACATAATCAAAAATATTTTTTTTCAATCTTGTGAGGTGCAGCCCCACAAAAAAGTTTTAAAAGCAAAGTATCAACAATTGACCAAAGTAGTACTATTTGAAGTTATTGCCCTTGTTACATAATGTGTATAATAATGTAATCCATTGTTATTGTATCTACAGATCCGAAAGAAGAAACATCAGTGTTATTAACAGCTGATTCTCTAGTCAGAATTATTTGTGTGATGTAAGTATTAAATGGCTAGTCATGTATATTTTGCTAGTCACTAAATAACTAAATTATTGTGGAGCTTTATAAAGGTTCTATTCATGTGTTCCTCTTTCATGTTTTACATCAATATTCAGCTTACAAAAGTTTATTTATCTTTTTCAATGGATTAAAAAGTAGTTTTTGAACATTCACATACCAAAGAACCTACCATGTTGTACCAGCTGGTACTTGACCTAATCTGTTTTTAATCACCTTTCCTAGATTATCTGTGACCATATGCAGCTGTGTTCACCAGACGTTTTTTACACCAAAGAAGAGTAAAAACTTCTGTCCAGCATTGTTCAAATTAACCAAGTAAATGACATCTGGATCCCATTCCAATAGAACTATAACTTAATCTAATATATTCTGTTTATATTCCAGACTATTATTTCTAGTGTTGTGTAATGCTGTGTTATATTATAAACTATGGTCTTTAGAACATTATACTTCAAATATATACTCTTCTAACTCAGCTCAAATATTAGATAATCTGGCGTAAGTTAAAGTCTTGTTCAATTCCCAACAATTTGGTAGTTAAGCTAGTTCACTATTTTGTGACAAGATAAATTGGATAAATATAGTTAAGTATATTAGAACACAATCAAATTAATATTGAATTAGAATTCCATTTTTTTTTATTTCTAATGCAGTCCAGTTCTTATGGACTATTGACATTAACAAATCAAAACCTGTTATGTAAGAATCTTTTCATGATAACAATTAAAATGTGACTGCAGTTGAAAGCTTTTTTGATTACAATGGAGACAAAAAGTATCATCAAAGAAAAGAAATAAGTTAATTTTAATTAGATTTATTCTATAGATGTTAATTATTTCATTGTATCTTCTCACCGAGATATACTTTCAGATATTATATACATGTCTGTGGTTCTATTATAGAAAATATCCAGAATCACGTGAAGAATGGTTTAAATTATTGAAACAACAACAATTATTACATGATAGTGAAATAGATAAATGGAGAGAAGTATTGTCAGCATCTATAGTCTTGGTTGATCAGGTACTATTTCTTAAATTATCTAATGATGCATTATTCATATGATTCTTGTTACTATTATTAGCAAACAAACCAGGTTTTGGATATTAAACCTGATATTGATTTGCATGGCTACATATAAGGTTCTAGTGACTGCTTCAGTTGGACAGTAAATAACTAGCATTTTAACTTTATTTAACCTAAAGGGATATAGTAATCTAATTATAAGCTCAGCAGCTATGATGGAGTTGAACTAGCAACTATTTAGATTACTTCATCCCTTAAAACTTTACAATATTTACTCTTCAGATGAAAGGAACATTGGTTCATCTGCATGATAGTTTAGAGGGTCGTTTAAAAAGTGCTACAACAGACAGAAAACCCAACAGTTGACCTTAATATTGAGGGAAAATGGAAAAATGTGATAAAAACTGGAAACATATAGAATGTTCATTTTACTGCCAACTGGCTGGCCGTCTGACATTTACTCCTAAAAATTACAGTGGTTCAATGATACTCAATAAATTTCCCTCTGAAGAAACAGACAATTTCTGAAACTGGTATTCAAAAAACCGAAAGCCATAAATATATCATGATTTTGGTTAATTTCTTGTTAATTCTTAAGATGAACACCAGCAATCTATTCACTATTACTTCAGATACACTGTTTGTGCTTATGACATGTTCCTTTGCTGTGCATGTACACAATTATTGAAGGTATTTTAAAATATTGTTATAATGTTAATATTGTTGTTGATGATATAAAAGAGGTAATTTATTTTAACTACTAGCTGTAAATCATGTCCCCAAGATAGGATTCCAGCCAGCAAATATGACAATGCCATACATGTGTACAGGTCAGGATAAATAATCTAGAGATTTGCATTGAATGCTGGTATTCTGAAGGATAATCATATGACTTCAACTAGTAGTAAATCATTTATTTTATCTTGGAATAAAATGTCATGAAATTTTGGTTTTAATTTTTTTTAATTACCGATAAACTGAAGTTAGCCTTGAACTTCATTAATAAACCTTGAGCAGCATGGACTATCTAAAAAAGGTGCCAATTCTCTTTGCTGAAAAATATATGTTACAAAATACACCTATAACTCTTATTATTAATTATGTTTAACCCATTTGGTTCCAATGTACCACATCAGACGTCCTTTCATGTTCCTTTAGCAATGGTGTACAACATTAATCACATCATGCACGACAAGATACCGCATCTTTAGATACATATTAGTCGTATCTTGGAATGGCCGAAACATAATTTGGACAGAACTCTCAGGAGTATATTTTGAAATTTTTTAATAGTTATTTCATTTATTTTTTAACATAATATTAGAATTGTAAAGTAAAAGCATTATGCTTAGATTGAATACAGTTATAATACTAAATTATGATATCGTGCTGGTCATCATTACATTATTCAGACAATTTGTTTTAACTAAGGGAGGTAATCATAACTTATAAAAAAAAAAGAATTGGTGTTTGCATTGATCATTGCCTTTAAGACACAAATCACACTGCAGTCAAACAATAAAAATTTTGACCTATGATTGATTTAAAGTGAAAAAATATAATGGTCAAAGAAATCTTTTAAGTCATTGAATAAAATGAAACTTAATATTAATGTGATGCTTAATTCACAACATTGTCAGGCTGAGCTACCATATATTTGGGAATATAATGTGCACTCCTTCTTCCCCTTTAGAATATCTAGGAAAAAAACTGCTCACTCACTATAAACCCAAATATACAGTATTAGGAAAATTAAACTGAAGGTGATAACAATTTCAAATCTTTAAGCCATAATTAAATTATAAAATATTGTAGATGATCATAAGTTAAAAAAAAAAAAAGGAAAGAATCCCTTAAGTAGTTTGATTTTATGTTTTTACACAAATGCTGGTCCCCTCATAAAAATATATATAAATTACATCATAATTACAAAACATTACAAAGGGATATAGTAGTCAAATTATTCTTTTTAACTATTCAATGAACTTAATTCAAGATGCCAAGATACTTTTCAGGATGAAAATCTGACATCTAATCTGCTGTTAAGAGTTAAGAGTAATTTGATTATCAAAAATTAAGCCCTATCTTATGTAAGAGAATAATTTGACGACAATATCCCTTTAAATGAGCTCCATAATTTCTATAACAGTAATCAATTGATATAAAATAAATATATTTGAATTGCACAAGCAGAATTTTTCACAAAATTGCACACATTTATTTAGCATTTAAATATGAATGTTTTTGAAGTAGAAATAACACAATAATATCTTTGTTTTCTTTGTTTATGAAAATAGGAAATCAAAGTTGGGTGAAAATTTTATCAAAATTAATGGTAAAAATTCTTAGGAATGTTTTTTCAATTTCAGAGTGAAAATAATCAGTTTGAAAATAAATTAAAATCAGGATACTTAAAGCATCAAATTGGAAAATTGTTTAGTTGTATTATAATTGAATCTGTCTCCAGTTTTCAAAATAAAAACTTAAATATCTTAAAATTGTCTTAATTTTCAAGACATTATAGGTTTTATGGATATAGGTGGCAAATCACGTAAGAACTAACAAATATTTTGTTCTTAGGAATCAAAAAACAAAATCAAACTTGCACAACAATAGGATTTCATGTGAGAAGATGAATTTGCAATATAAATTTTTCACATTCAACAGATATCAGTCTTAAAGATATAATGATATAATACTTTTCAAATTACTTGAGATGTGCAACTGATAGAAATGTATATGTTTCAACAATAAACAAATTTCACAGTTAATGTCTGAAGTCATTAATTCAGTGTTCTCTCTATTGTACACTACATACTATTTTATTGTCCAAATTACTTTTTCTTGTAAAATTTTGATTAATCCAATTCTTGATAATCATGTAAATCAAATTTTGGTATCAACAGTTGTCCAATTCAAGTCATTTGAAAATTAATATACTTTCAATAATTTCAATTTCATTCTCTCAATATAAGTTATTATGTACAATTATGATTTAGGACAAAATATAACAAAAACAACAAGTAAGTAGTATTTTAGAATTGACTTTAATTAAATGATGATAAAAATTTGGTGCCAATCTTGTCAGAAACTGTGAATTGGCTAACTATTAATTTCACAATTCAATTTTATTTCATATTTAAATTATTTGAAGAATATGTTGACAGTTTTGAATGTTTCATCATAATATCATGATAATGGCTGCTAAAGTATAACTGATTTTTGAAGCTTTTACTAATTTTTAGAACTTGCTTTCTTTCAATTGCTATTTGCATAAACAAATCTGTTCTAATTGTATGCCAAATACTCTTCTGTCTTTTAAAAAATGAAATGCTACTTTTTACTATTTCTATTTTAGCACTATCTCCAACATTGAAAAACAGAATTTTACATAAGGATGATGGATTTGACAAAACGTTAAATGGACAATCGATACTGAAATTTTATTTTCTACCTTTCTAATGGGCAAAACATGTAAATTCCAAGAATTTACACTTACAGAATATTTCAATGGAAAGTAGCAAAAATTACCAAACATAGCAAATTAAAGGAAAACATTATAAGATATTTTGGTAAATTTCCCTAAAAAAAAAAAATCTCCATTTTGAGTTTCTAGAGAAAGTAAGAACGATTGATAATCTTTGAGAAACAATAATTTTAAATAGACTTCTGTAGAAAAATATAGAAAATCTCTCACACCAAATACCCATTCTTACTTTGATATGTATAATATTACAACAAGCTAATTGGTAACTAACTTTTACAACTATAAATATTACTATAAATAGCTAATCAGCTAACTTAATAATCTAATACGCCTACTTGATATCTTCATTTATATTAGTCATTGTTTGAAGCCTTCCACCAATCTCTAACTGATAATTTGAATCATTCACAGATATATTGTTGTGACAAGCACTAATTTAGGCAATACTACCCATGGATTTTTTTTTGTACTGTAAAATGAAGAGTGAATATTGTTAAAATAACTTGGTGGAATGTACAATAGAATTCAGGATGCACCAAAATTAAATTCTGTTGCTGTGAACAGAAACTGTGTATGTTTTGCTCTGTAAAGTATATCAACTAATATAACAGCAGAAACTACTTTTAAAGTTCACACAAGCACTTAATGATCAAGTCTACATTTGGTCCAGAATAACCAGTATAGACAAAATTATTTACTATGTACACTTATATAACAACAATAACAATGAGTGATTTTTGCGTAATGTTATCACAGGCATTTTGTCATTTATGGTCAATTTCTGCCCACAACCTTATTCCAATATACAAAATTTATAGCACAAACTGGCAGAAAGAGGAAATAAATGACAAATGTCTGCTTAATATGGACTGTGTTCAACATTTATACCAAACACAACGCAACACGTTTACTGGATGATTTTTATGCACATGATGAATTTATGCACCATTTACCAGTCTTTTTTCTGGAGTCCATGGAAATATTGTTATGAAGATGATAATGATTAAACAATGCATTATGGGTAGGGGTTGTATCATAACATTTCACTATCCATTTCATATCGAGGAGCTGATGATGTAGACGACTGTCTTTGACGATATTTCTTAAATTCATCCCTCAAACGATCAAATCTCTGCTCATTATCATCATACCGATTTGAACGTCTTGGTTTAGGATATGGATTTGGGACATCTCGTCCAGGATGAGCACTTAATTGAGAATAATTTCTCAGAGCATTTAAAATGTCATTTTCTAGAGCATTAATGGAATCAAATTCATAATTTTCATCACCTGATGTGTCTCTGCGATGATTTAAACTCCCATCTAAAAATGGTGATGAATCCTGACTAAGATCTTCTTGGGGTGTTAACAATGAACTGAATGAAAGGCTTCCCTTGCCAAGTCTATGAGGATAGGATCCTGTGCCAGTACTTTGAGAAGTATTTCTACTAGCTATTCCACTAGTACTTGTGGAATCTGGTACACTTTCATCCCGACCACGGATTGGTCTGGTTGGAATGCTACGTGACGGTTCTAGATCTGAAGTATAATAGGGGGCAGCTCGATGCTGAGGTTTTGGATAGTTAGTGACAGGAGATGTGGCACGTAAAGGTTGAGATCTAGGAGATATACCTCTGTTAGGATCTAAGAAGCCATTATCGTCATGGTTACGTGTAGGACTAGTTGAATAAGGAGATCTAGGTACACTTCGAACTCTATCCACAACACCTTGCAAATGGTCTCTAGTATAACCTAGTGGCCTGCCACTGCTGTTACTACTATTCTGATCATCCTGAAGTTGTTGGTGAAAAGAACGTTGTGTTGGGGGAGCCCATGCCATGGGATGATCGCTGTGAGTTGGAGATGCAGGACCATCAAATTCATGAGGTGATTGATCATGAATTCTAGAACCAAGTTGACTTGATGGATAACGAGTCATGGGATTATGAGACTGATTGAATGACGGCATGACAGAACTCATGTCATTGAATGAAAAAGGAGCATCATCAGTTAAGTAGGTCATCTGAGCAGGTTTCATGGAGCTGTGTCTAGGGAAACCAGGATGTTTAGGTGGAGCATTAAATCCTTGGAGACTAAAAACCTCGTCATCTTCATCACTATGAAAACTATTGTAGGGACCATCATAGGCTTGGTTAGGTCGTCCAGAATTTTTTGATATAGTAGCAGGACTGAAGGCTGAAGCTGGACTAGGATGTATGTCAACTCTACTATTCATTGGCTGAGAGCCATGCGATTGTCTCCTTTCAAAATCTGGTATAGCACTGCGACTGTGAACACTTGCTTTTGATAAAGATCTATCCGCAGCTATATGAGGCACATCTATTGGCTCATACCCCCCAGGACCATATCCTCGTACAGGATACGGCATATTTGTTGGGTAGTCCCGCTCATAAAATGTTGGGTCTCGTAAGTAGGAAGGATGAGTTGAGCTGCTATCCATATTAGCTGTACTTGGTAGGACAAACACCCCAGGATCCCGTGTAACTGTTGTTATAACGTCTCCTCTAACATTTGGTTGCCATTGATTCCGTTTTGTCGAAGTTTCACTGAAAGTAGACAAACTGAAGATTAATCTGGATTCTGAACAGTAAAATAAGCTGTTGGGAACTGACCAAAAGATTTAAGTAAAATAATATGAAAAGAATCTTTCTCATAAAAGGGATGTCAAGAGGTTTTCTTAAGGTTCTTATGTTTATCAGGCACACAGATAGTATCAATTTGCACCATTTCAATTTTAAATCAGACGTCTGTGGTTCTTGCAATTCCACTAAATCATAGAACTGAATAGTCCAACTGATAAATATATAATCTTATTGACCATGTTTGAGACTTTAAATTTTATGTCCATTCTAAGAGGTAGTATCCTTTAATGTGTAGATTCCATGGGTGCCCGGACTTATAAAGTCAAAAATGTGCTTTTATCAAAACCAAAACATATTTCAAACAAAATGAACAAATATAAAAAATACAAAATTGAATACAAAATATAAAATTAAGAGGAATCTAAAATTGAAATTTCCTTATTTTCAAACCGAATCGAAACAATAAACACATGACATAAACGAAGGATTGAAAATAATATTTGGGTACGAAAAAAAAATATTTCAAGACACAATAGACAACAAATGTAAAAGTTGATGAACATACTATGTACGTCACCTTTCCTATGATTTCTTCTGGGTAGCATTAATAAATAGTCATTTAATTAGGTAATCATTATTAAACAGAATAAAAAAAAAACAACCTCCTATTAATAAGAGCTCATATTGTCAAGAAATATTGTGTCTTACTAGCTAGAAGGTTGTGAGCATATTGGCAGTATTCTGTCATCAAAACTGCTAGTATTTCTGATACAAATATTTTTCTAGTCTCTGTGAAATGTGATTTTATAAATTGACTTTATCTTGATATATGATATAAGAGTATAAGAAAGTAAACAAGTAACTTACTGTGTGCCTAAATCTGTTTCATCAGCTTTAGAATAATTTACATCGTCTGAAGGAGAGAAAAATTAATATCATATTAGAAATTAAATGGTGTTTAAAATTCAAGATGTTTGCATTGATCGAGCAAATAAAGAATATTACAAACACATATTTCCTTTAGAAATAGAAAAATCATTTTGTGACCAAAATCAAACATTATCGTCTAATGAATGCAATGAAAATTGATTATTTCTCAATGAAAATTACACTGTACTTACTGTATCGACTAACTTTAGTTTTCTGTTCTTTTCTTTTACTATGTATAACAGCTATAACAGCTAATAGGACGGCAACAAGCAAAAACAACAACCCACCAACAATTCCTCCTATTAATGCATCAGGTAATCGAAATGGTTCTGAGGACAAATAAAAAGTATAGAATGAGCTAAAGGCACCATAAACTTCTAATGAAATGAATTGGTGTTATATAAGCTACTATTTTCCATCTAGCAGCTAATGATTAAGATAATTTTACTCATATTTAATGAAAAGTAAAATTCAGACATTATGTAATAAAAAAAATATACAATATATCATAAAATACAAAAATTAACATTGATTAATTTAAAAATGGATTCCCTTTTGATATAAAATGAATATTATTTTTTCTGACACCAAAATTAGTGTATTTGTCCCTAAGTTTTATAAGACATTTTTTTCCAAGATTCACATTTTTCCAATGCAGTGTTATGATCCATCAAAAATCTTCTATTGAAGATATGTAGACAGAAATTTGTAAATTTGCTAAAACAAAAATCCCTGAATTGAGCTCTCACAAATAATCACATGACTGAAAAATGTAGTCTTTTTGTACAGATAAGAAAACAAGACCTAAATATTCTTTAATCAACCAAACATCCACAATATTTTGACTCTATGGTGCAATAAAGGAACCCACCTTTAAACATCAATTTTAGAAAAATTTATAGACCATCATATACACAGTATACTTGTAACAAATTTTAATCAAAAACAATGAACAATATCTGCTAAAACAAGATGATTACGAACAAAAATTAAAAAAACTTAAAGAACTTGGTTAGACTGAATGTGAACAATATAAAAATAAACTGATATTGAAATGAACATTGAATAAAAAAAAAAAATAAACTGAAAAAATGGGTGAACAGTAAACAGCTAAAGTATGAGATGTAATACCAGATGATGATGCAGGATTTCCCCTTCCTGTCCGAGAAACTAGCCATGTTAGAAAGAGAAAAGGGTTTATAATTAATAAGCTTGTTATATAATAATTCTTTCTCCTGTTCCACTGAAAGTTTTCAGAAATATATTAAAATAGGATTTACGAAACCATTATGGCTATTAAAACTTCAAATTCTCTCAAACTTTTTATATAGATAAAATAAAAGATGCAGTAGCCATGACCTCATTGGCTAGACATTAAGATGATTAAATATTTAATATTGTCATGACATATTTTAAGAATTATTCCTTTCCTGTACCTAATCCCTCTCCAATTGAAGACTACTTGTTTAGATTTATCATATACACACTTCCCTCCTAACAGAAATTACAAATGAAAATAACTCATGTTTCAGATGAAAATGGCTAAATTTTTTAAATAATTCCATTGGTTGAATTTACATCAGCAGGATGACAATCAAAGTTAATTCCTTCACCATAGTAAACCTCACCCAAGCCTAAACTATGATAAAACTTGTATAAAATGTTAGAAGATATTGACTTACCAGGTGTAGTATTAAATGAAACTATATTACTAGGTAAACTATAGGCTAAAACACCATAAGATAATACACGTATATCATACTGAGTCCCACGATTTAAATTAGACATTTTCATAGAGAGTCTATCAGATGTTCGTACAACACCATCATACTTCTGCCAGTTTCCGTTTGTACGAAACTCCACAACATAATATAATATAGGCACGCTGGAATTAATTGGTGGTAACCAGGAAACTGTCACTTCATTTTCCTCCATTGCTATAGATACATTACCAGGAGCACTTGGTCTTGGACCTGAAATTTATATAATACAATATGATAGTGATACAAACATAATAAGCTTTTGAGGTTTGTTTTTTGCTTGAAATCCTTCAATGCTGGAAAATGTCTAGTGCATTCAAATGGCCACCAAAAATACATAATATATAGGGCCAATGTGTTTTATAAATCTTTAAATGGCATTTTGTATTTTACATATTCAATGATCATACGTTTTATGTTTCCTTTACCCAGTCAAAATTTCTGTCTACTGTAACCTTATCATAATAGACATTTCTATTCCTTCATAAACAAATAATTCCTTTTAGTCTCATAATATGTAATCTATACTACAATGGATTTCAACTATCAACTTACCTATAGGCTCCTGTATATCAGGTCTATATGTTGATCCATACTGATCTGTTGGTAATGCTGTTACTAAATCTCCCACATAGCCTGTAATATAGAGCAGGCTTTTTTTAAAAAAAAATGGACACAGACAACAATTAATTACTTCATTATAAGTTCAGTAACAATTAATCCAAAAACAAATTCAAGCCATAAATAAATTCCAAAATAACCTTTCAGTCAACATTCGTATCAAAGCAATTTGAAAAAAAGTTAGAATAAAATCCTGACCAAGAAGAATCCTGACCACATTCACAAAGAAGTGAAAGATTAAATCAACCCAGAGAGCAAGATTAGACTTTAGTTATTATTGTAGTAGATGGTAGATAGCAAGAGTAAAAGCATAAGACAATAGCCATGCATAATGTTAATATATCAAAAACCATGCTTTCTAACCATGCACATGCTTGGCATATATTTCTGGAAATCAACATGCAACAAAATGCATAATAATGCCACTCATAATGAAACATCTAGGTATAAAATACATCAACCACACAGCACACCAAACTAAATTGAAATAGTTATATATATATATATACTGATAATTATTGTCTGCCATATATTTACATCAATACAACATAGTAATAAAACATATTCATTGAACTGCAAATTGCCATGATTAGCAACTAATCCTGTAAAAATTGTTTGTCCACAGTCCACTCATCCTTACTGCAATAATGTATTATGGCTGGATTAGTTGAAGCTTAGTCTAGAAATTATCATGGATTCTAAATTAGGTCAATCTAAATGGTTGTGGACTTTGGCCTGATTTGAATCCAAAATAATCTTTAATTTCAGTGACTTTCTGCTTTATTGCTGATTTAAAGCTAGAATTCGCACCAAATTCAAAAAGATCATTTAATTGATAATATGATTGGTTCTTTCAAACAACAATAAATTATCCAATCAAATGACCAATTTGACACTCAAGATCCAGTTAAGACATTGTTTGAAATACTACAAATTCACTAGTTTAATTCTCAATATAAGCAATATATGAGAGAATTTCAGTAGGATTTATACCCAAGCTGTTCAATGTCGATTTATCAGCTGCATCCTGGCCTGCAAGCAAATCAAATGTTAATATGCAAATTATATGCAAATTTATGTGCATATGATTAGTGCTACTATGAGACATGTGAAGAGAAGAGATAAGGGTCACGTAATGCAGTGTAAAATAGGACTACTTTAATTTCACTGAGGTATTTTCATACTGCTGAAATTGTCAATTCCAAAAACTATTAAATTTAAGAGACCCAATAAAAAAAGAGATGAGTTAGTTAAAGATGAAACTGAGTATAATTAAGGCAGAAAGACAGAGTTAGTAGTGTTTTTAGTAAAGATATAGTGCAGATGAAACTCTTTCCATATCATATCATGATGACTTTCAATTTTTCAGATAAGGTATGAACACAGTATAACAGTCATGTGACAGGCTCACTTCTTTTTTTTTTATTAAATGGACTATCTGAACAAGAACAAGATGGTGCAACATGTTATGAGAAGTTTCTGTCATGTGACTGTTACACTATATCCTTGTCAGATACAATAAATGAAAGAAATTGAAAGTAAAGTATTGAAGATGAGTTGTTTATGAGCCTCTATATATAATAACAAAACGTTCAAACCAGCCATTGATCATAATGCAACAACCGTTCATATAGTTCTCCATCCAACAACATCCTCCAAATATTAATAATCAATTTTCCTCTGGAGTAACATGCATTCATAAAGAGTCTAAATCATTTCTTCCCTTGCCATTTGTAGTTAATCCAAACTTCTGTTCATGCAATTTGAAGTTATGTCTTTAATACAGAGTATCAATAATTTTGTTTGTGTATTTTCGACATTTTATTTTTAACATTGACCATATAATGACTACAAGTCATTCCACATAAAGACAACATTAGAGTGAGCTCAATATTTAAGTACTGTTGACAGAAATTTTCTTCTTCACCACCTTATGATCACCCTCTAGGTTACAAATCAAGGTTTCAAAAAAGGTGCTAATCATAGTTAGAATATATTAACAAAGGTTACCATAATTTTCTTTAATTTAGGACTTTTATATAGAAATAAAACCCTAAACCTTTTACTTTAGATCAGAAGATTTCAACAGACTTGGATCCATTTTTGTCTTTCAAGATGTCATTATCACATCAATTTTTAGCATACCTTAGAACTAGCTAGGAAATTGAGTTATATGACTTATCCATCAATGAACAAGAAAGCTTCTCCAATTCCCTAATGAGCTCACTCTACAATAAGCTTACTTACCAAGTGTTTGAGCTCGAACCCGTTCACTGTACATTCCATCACCATGTTCATTTCTGGACAACACCATAAATTCATACATTGTATCTGGGCTGAGTCTATATAAGGTAAAAGCCATAGATTCCTGTGGAACCTGAATCGTTTGCCATTGACTCCAATCACCATTTAAATATCTAAACCTGAAATTGTTTTTCAAAATAATAATGTAACTGATAAGTTTTTTGGTTTTTTGGGGAAACGGTAAAAGTGTCTATTCGTCTTATAATTATCTAATAAACTCCATAATATACTAAATGTTTTCACCTTTATTATTTCATAAGTATTAAAAATGTCTCGTGTGTTATATTCTTAAGCAGCATGGATATCTTTTTGGTTCGAATTCAAACAGAAGTAATTCTCTAAAATAACTACAAGTACTTTGTAATAAACTAATATGGAACTAAGTACATGTATATATTACATACCACAAAACATAATATTGGGGACTACCGCCATCATAAGCTGGTTCCCAAGTAACTTTAGCAGAGAATAAACTAGGTATAACAGTAACATTATATGGTGCATGAGGTGTTGTATCTGAAATAAAAATGGACAATACATAGTTGAACATCCTGAGCAACTAGAAGTTTGTCAATGAGATGCCTAGATCATCGATGCCATACATGATTTATTTTGAGGAATGCTTTCAATTTTTCAAGACTAGGTTTCAGAAGGCTACAGTTCTTTTTTGGGTGCAAGAATTCAAACATTGCAGAAGACAAAATGTTTATTAACTTTAGAATTGATCATCATGATAAGAAATATTACATTTACCAATGTACTTAAAATAACAAGCTCTGCCAAAGACTTACTCATTATGCGTAGTTCTGTTACAGCCACAACAGATGCTATATCATTGGTTGCGATACATTCATAGAAACCATGATCCTCTTTTATTAAATCATTGATAGTTAGGTTACCATTGTTAATTTGTATTCGGTTACTATTCTCAAATTCTCCTTTAGACTGAAATAATTATACAAAATAGCACAAAGATAATTAAATGAGTGCAAAATTTGTCAGGGCAGCAATTCAAATCTATCTACTTTTTGACAATTACAAGCTATATCCAAGGATGTTTAACCTGCTGCATTCATGGCCCTTTTTTGCCCTATCCATCCATTAGACTGATTAATATTTTAGTTCTTCCCCTGATATACAAGGGGAAGCATTTGTATTAAAACTTGAAACGTCTTGCTGAGTTGAGTTGTAAAAGAAAAAAACAAAACAAAAAGTAATGAAGAATACTCACCCTCTTCCACGTAACACGTGGTGTAGGATTACCATCTGCTTTACACGGCAGAGAAACACTATCACCTGTATGTTGTCGAAATTGTGATGGAGGACGAAGAGTAAAGTATGGTGGATCTGAAAATAATATATAGAAATATATCAACAAACCCTACCCACAGTATTCAAGACAGACATTAAACATATAATATCAAATATATTTTCATTATTAATATCAGCTACCTATATTACATTTCACAATAAAAAACCTCATGGTTGTCTGCAATTAACATCTTAACATGGCTCCTTTTTTATAATTGCAAAGTAGATAAATTTGCTTTTGGTAAAATATTTTTTCTAAACTATCAAAAAACTATTTTAGTACATATAAATATCAAATCTATTATTATTATTCCAACAAATAAAAAACAATCAATAAAATTTGAATAAACAATATGAACCGGAACAGTGATTATCAAAGATAAAATATCATTGCAAAATATTATTTGGCGTAAAGTTTGCAAAAGATGTAATGTGGAAAATTGTTGAAAGTGTTCCTAGAATATTGTGAAAAAATATGATTGTATTTCTTACCGGTTGCCTCTGCCAATAATAATAGTAGGCATTAAGAAAATATGACAAAAAATACACAAAAAAAACATTACATATTGTCAATTAAGCAAATTATTGGGTAAAGTATTTTAAAAATTACACATAAAATTAAAATGGTTTGATTTGAAAGAGGTCATGGGAAAGGTTAAATATTGGCAAAATTAAAATAACATTTCCCGAAATTATGATAGAAATACGGTGAAAAAAATTTGAAAATTGTAAATTTTAAATGCAGGAAATAGGAAAATTAAATAAACAAATTTGAACATGAAAACACAACTGACATTAAGTTGAGAAAATTTCATGATTGTTAACATGGAGAAAATCCCAAATTTTATTTTAAACGTGATTGAACTATGGAACAAACTTTATAAAACAAATTATTGTGCTAAAAATGCAAAGGTCAAATTTGCTGGGTTTGGTAAGAGACAGAAAGAAAGGGCAATGACTCTTGTTGCAAAAACAATAAACAAATCATCAAATATTACAGGACAACACAGCAACATACATACAGACAGTCAGGTCTCAAACAAAATCAAATTTGCTAGAAAATTTACAAAATCAAAATACAGAAAAAATAATAAATTTGAGTTTAAAAAGAGGTGCCTCAAAAAGATTTATAAACATTGAAATCTATTGTTGATCAAAACATATAATCAGTGCATTTTTATTTTGAAAAATAAATTGTGCACATAGTTATTTTGACAGCTGACATTTTATAACAACCCGTCACAAAAACAATATCATTCAGAAATTCCAAGCATTCTTTCATTCAAAATTCAGATCAGTGCCAATGCATAAATTTCACAAGTTTTAATATCAAAACATTCCGAGAGTTTTCAAGAGGGTACACATACATAAATTTGACTAAATTCGTTAAAGTCTTTAAAAAATAACCTTAACTAAAATATTTCTATTTCCTAAGACATTGAAATTAAGCTTGATTACAAATTTCTATGCAAACTATCATAACTAAATAAAAATTCTCTATACCACATTTTCATTGGTCAATACTACAAATATTGAAAGCCAATGAAAACACATAACACAAAGACAAAACATTTTCATTGGTCCAAACACAGAAAACAATAACACAAATTCTTTTGGTTGACCAATGGAACAACAACAAATACAGACAAAAAGTTACCTATAATTTGAACCAATGAGGCTTTCAAAAACGTGAAAGCATAAAATTGCTAAAAGTAAAAAGAAACAATAGAAGAAAAGGAGACATACCTCTTACAAATACCTGAACAGGTGGGGATGTTTCACCACGACCTAGTAAACTAACAGGTGTACAGCGGTAGCTACCCGCAGATTCTGCTGATGCATTTGCTACTACTAATGTCCCATTTCTAAAAAGTAATTGTCTGGTATTATCAATATTAATAATGTATTCGTTCCTGGTCCAAATTGTATCAGTCATTGGTGGATTGGCATCAACAGGGCAATCTATTTTTTCACGAAAACCTCGAGCCCATGTTAACTGACTTGGCATTGGTAACACTTTTGGTAAATCTACAAAGAAACAAAAGGGTTTATTACTATGGTTACAAAAGACAAATCAATATTCTGGAAAAGTAAATTGTGGGATGGTCGGTGGAAGGTAAGCAAAGAACAAAATATGAGGGAAAAATATCCTTTACTTTATTACCTAATACTTACATGTTACATTTAGAAATGCTGCAGCCTCATCCTCCCCTATACCGTTGCTAGGGCGACACAGAAACCATCCCATGTCACCCTTGACAACAGACTTTATCAACAAGCTACCATCTGTACTGATTCCAATTCTCTTTGCTTCAAAACCAGATAATGTTCTGACATCAATTCCATTTTTAAACCAGTAATATGTGATGTTATTTGGATAAGCTTCTGCTCCACACGAAAACTTCACCCTTTGACCCAAGATGGCTGTCATGTTTTTCGGGGACAGCATGATATAGGGACCACCTGAAAATACAAAGGGAAACATTGAGAATGATTTAAGATCTAGGCCTTAACCTCTTTTATAATAAACATTTGTGTTGTATCTGATCTTTAAGTATTGAATGCTTCTCTGACCTCTGTAGTCCTTTGACTACCAATATTCCCACCAAAAACCCAAATTATGCCATTCTCTCAATCAATATCATTATTTAATTGAAACAGTCGGAGTAAAACCAACAAATTAAAGCAAGATTTATGGTCTAATCGACCCAGGTTTGATTTTAAACTGTATTGTGTAGGTAAACCGAAATTATCAGACGACCTGCTATCTGTACAAATAACATGACCAACTGGTTTCAGACAACAAAAAAACTACTATTTGTGCTATTGTTTAAACTGTACATTAACACAACTGTCTCGAGATGTGACAATATGGCTATTTAACAATCCTAAACAAATACGGTAGTTTTTAAACACAAATACAAATATACTCTGACTGTCCACTGGAACTTAATCAAACTAACAGCATGTCAATCTGGCAACTCAGATCATTTAACACAATCCTTGATGGCATCATTCTCATGCCATTACTGACGCCTGATTCTGAAAACTCGATGAGGTGAAATTTTTTTATAATTGAGATATAATTTATGTGTGTTTGACTTTTAATTCTGCTTTCTTATATTCACATGATACAGTCATCCTATTTCTCGGTCTAGAGTAATGCTTTAGCTATCCTAGTACTTTCTAAATTAAGTATATACAGAAGTCAGAAAGTTTCAATGTTCCATCCTAGATAATAAATACTATAGAAATCGTTTGAAACATTCATTCTGATGGGTTCAATAGTTTACTGACAGATAGACAAATGTAAAACTCTTGATATTATTATGACATTGGTGAGTCGAGTCACAATGTCCTTTCAAAGGATCTTTAAGGTTTGATAAAGACTAATAAATACCATGTTGAATGATATTTTTTGGGCTGTTCAATTTTAACTGATTATTACTAATATCAAAATAATGTGAAGTCAGGCTATCTGAAATCCTTTGGTTTCTTGCAGCCTCTGGCAGTCTTTATGACACCTCTCATTTTTGCCGTATGTGCTACAATAAGGCTGACTGTTTCTGTAGATATGCATTAGATGCAGAATGATGATAACTGACTCAGATCTAAGATTACGTGACTATGCTTATTAAGGTAAGATAATATAAGATATATGACATGTTGATATCTAATATGATTAATATTGACACCAGTCAAGTAGAGATTATAACACTTAACAACAGGAAATAATATTCAGTTATCATAATATTCTATGGGCAAAATATCACAAATTCTGAAAAGTGCAGAAGGTGGTTATACAAGTAGTCATGATGGAGCCCTAAAAAATAGGTATATTCAAAAACAAATGTCAAAACTTTGTGACTGCTTTGTTAGGTTCCTTTTGTTACTTATTCATTTATCTTCATACCACTTGCCAAGACTATTAACATAAAACAGCTTGCAGTGTACACTGGGAGAAATCATGTTACCTTTTACAAATGTGCATTTAACTTGCTGAGCCAAAATAGCTCATTACAATGTGTAGAAAGCACACTATGGAATTTCATAAGTTTTAATAGGTATAGCAGGTACATAAATCTAGTTCAGAGCCAAATGCCAATAACATAAACTCTTCTAATCATATGTCTTTAGTCACTCACATCCAGCAACATTTTATGATGGTCATCAAGTAAAGTTTAGTTACAATGACAATAACTTGAATGAGTTTCACACAGGTACTTCAAAGATACACCAAATCTGAAGGTAAACTCTAATGGCTAGACATAGGTATTGACAGTTGTTTTTGGGGCATGTCCAGTATGTATTGGTGTTCAAGTGACCAGTAGAATATAGAGAATAGTAATGGTATGGGTAGATTACTTTGTCAATATATCAGGGGCTAGTCAATAAATATCACTTAAAACATGGTATATGAAGACAATAATAGCTTTACTTTGGTTTATTGAAACACACAGATCATAAATAGACATAGTATTATCTTCCAATATCTTAACTTGGAGGTGTGAGACTTAATATATATATGTTGGTGTTTTCTCCATTCTTAACAGGTATCTCATAAGTCACATATCAAAAGATGATTGGAATTGTAGAAATGGAGTTTATATCTTGTATTAAACAGTGATGCCATGCAGTATGCAATGGGGGAAATTTCATTGTCCCATTCAAATAATTAGATGTTTGGTATCCACTTATTCAGAGTAAAACTCTGATGAATAAATACCCAAAGAACTATAAGTTTACTAGTTATTTGAACTAGATGTAGATTACTTGAAGTAGTAATTTACTTGAGCTATAAACTAGCATTAAGTACATTCTTATTACACTTATATTGTCTTTACAGTACTTTACTAGTATTCTACTGTTTATATAAAAATCAAATGGGTTTTCAATAATTACTGGACTCAAGAGACTTTTTCATTATATCTCCTCATTGTGTACTGCATGTTGTCTTCCAAGAATTGTTTCAGGTTTTTTATATCGGGTTTTATACATATGACAGAAATTTGGTATCTGAGATACTGGGTTTGGTTCTTGAGGATGACATATTACATTAGAAACAAGCAGGTAACAAAGAAAATAGAGCAATTACTTAGATAAACCTGGAATCTAGATATAATTACACCAGACATGCCTTGGTTTAATATACTTAAACTTTTCTATTGCCAAACCTTCTATAAGTCATTCACCGTTGGTTTCTCTTGGTCTTTTTCTATTTTTCATAATACTGGGGTCATTATGTGTATAATTTGTCTTTAATTTTCGGAAAAGAAAAGCCATAAATAAATTGCAACTTGGCAACAATACTACACTTTATAACTCCCAATTTTAAAACACCCAAATATTTTGGCCAATAGTGCATATAGACTCTTGTATTCAAAGCCATGAACACAACATGAATCCTAGAATTGAATATACATTACCAGATGTTGATTAGTCTGGTACATACAGGGTGTGACACAATCTAACTCAATAACAAACATGAGTCTTGCCAGTCCTCATGGAAGTAAGAGTTTAAACCTGATACAAGATACATTATATATAAGTTGCTATTGTTACGGTTAATTTACTAGAAAATGTGAAAAATGTTTCTCAGTAAATCTATCAGTTTACTATTTCACTTTCATCTTAGGGTGTACCTCTTGAGAAGGACTAAAAAAACCATTCAACAACTTCATTTGCTTACATGTTTTTCAATGTGTCCAAAAGTACATTAAACATTATTTGACTGACTAAAAAGGTTTGATTTGTCTGCACAAATTTACTTTATTAAGTTCAAGGCACAGCCCTTTAATGTAGCAGCCCTAAAAATGTAATGAAATTGTGTTCTGCTTCCTTCTTTTCTCTCCCTTAAAGGATAATTAATACAGACAACATTATGCAGTGTGCAATGAGGGAAATATGTGAAGCAGGAATAAGGTTGTTTCTACTTTTTTTTGTATATAAAAAAAAAACCTAGCCCCTTCCTCACTGCTACCATTACCCAAATACCATTATAAGCTAATGAGACTGTCAGAAAGAGATACAGAGTACAGTATAAAGATATCACTATATCAAATACCACCAGATAACATCTAATGTATTTATAACATGATATCAAATATAATTCTTTCACAATATCTCTCTATAATTATCATATATCATTACACTATAGGTTCATCTCTTTATTTAGGGATCAGATATTACTTACCCTTCATTGTAATTAGGTTTTCATGACATAGTTTTATATTGGAAGTCAATCAATCAGTGTAGAGAACTGCTGTGTATTTCAATATGTATAACTATGTTATTTTTGGCAGAAAGTACTTAGTATATAGCACTTTACAGCAAAACACAAAATAAAGAACGAAAATACAGAAAAAACAAAGTATAGTGTAAATTGCAGAAAGTACTGGGTATAATGCACATTGCAGCAAATACAAAGTAAAGAACAATAATCTTGATTCCAAGAGCAAATACATTCACAAAATTCATTTGACCAATAATTTGAAGTTGAAAACTGTAGTTAATTTATGTTTTTACAACTATTAGAGGTGTCAAGATATTTGTTTCACATTTAAGGTTTAACCTTAGTTTTAATTTCAAGGTTATCTTATCTGTAAAGGTCTCTGTCTGCATTACTAAAGTGGCTTTTACCCAGCTTTTACAACATAAAATGTTAATTGAATGGTGAATAAAATAAAACTATAACCAAACAAATTTCTTAAAATTGTCAGCCAAAACAGACTTGGCAGACAAAATCTTGAGAAATTTTCATGTCATTGATGCTTATTCAAGTTGAAGCTGTGCTTCAGCAACGTGTGGTGTATATCAGGTTTACATCGGAGGAAGGGGGGAGAAATACCTTAGATCGCCAAATTTCTAACATACTTATGAGATTCTTGCCCGAAAAACTTGCTTACGGGGCTTTAAGTAATGCACAAGAGTGAAGAGTTGAGCAAAAGAATATTCTGCAGTACTAAGACTTTGGACTCATATCAACTGATGGTTTTTACACCAATATTAATGTAAATATATACTAGAGCCACTCGTGGCACAGAGTGGGTCTTTGCAAATGTAGCAATTTGCTAAAGACCCCGAAAAAATCAACCATCGACGATAATTAGGTCAAGCGCAAGAACAAGTCTAAAGTTGATAATTTTTTATTTTTTAGAAGATTCTAATACCGGAAGTAGACGTCAGACCTCACAAATGAAAGTATCAGCAGATAGCCAAGGTCAATGACCTTTGATCTTGTAAAGGAGAAGGTCTAAAAAGGTCAAGATCAAGAGATATATGTCATCAAAATTTCTAATTGCATACGACTATAAAACCGGAAGTTGACATAGGACAGCAAATATAAAAGTATAAATAGATAGCCAATGCCAATGAAGTTTGATCTTAGAAAGGTCAAGGTCAACAAAGGTCAAGGTCAAAAATTGAAAATTTTGAATTTCCAAAACCTGTTCCTTTTTTGAACTATGAAGCGGAAACAACCGAACTTCTAAGACAAAGTGACTCAAAACATGAGATAATTGTATGCAAAGTTCCATTTTGAACAAACGTATACTTTGCGAGTTATGTTCCTGGCCAAAAATTTCAATAATGAGTAATATAACCCAGATGTGCCACGCCCACCTTAATTTTTTTTGCATAGGGTAATAGATATTCCAAATGTTATGTTGTGTTTTAAATTTCAAGCTTCTACATTATTCAGGTCAAAAGATATAGGTCAACAAATGTCAATAAAGGTCAAAATCGAAAAATGAAAATATCCAAATGTTAAAACCCGTTCCTTTTTTGGAACTATAAAGCTGAAACAACTGAGCTGTTAACACAAACTGGCCAAAAGGATGAGGTAATTGTGTGCAAAGTCCCTTTTT
>NW_008708986.1:1824127-1894544 GCF_000327385.1 Lottia gigantea
GTCACGAGATACAAGCCTTCAAAAATTGAAAAAAATTCGACCGGAAGTTGCAAAAAAGCAAAAGTCAAATTCAAAAATCCCTTTCCAACATTTTTGTCGCCATCGACTAAAGTATACACCAACATAAAAATTTGACCAATCCCATTCTCCCCCGAAGCCCCATTTTGAGTTTTATGAAAAAGTATCAAATCAAGATGGCGGCCGAAGTATTTTTTTCGGACTAAATTTTATTTTAAAATCGGCCATAGAATTAAGATTAATAGCGATATACATAATTTCGTTGAAATATTTCAATCACACCGGAAGTTATTCAACCGGAAGTGAAAATCGATTTTCCACTTTAACCGGAAGTGACGCAAAAATTTTGAATACGTCAAATGGTTTACATTAGTGACATGCATCTTTTATCAAAATTTCAGATTAATCCGAAAAAAACTGAAAAATGGTCCAAAAATTTCGAAAATCTGCCAAAAAATGTCTGCGACAAATTTTCGAATTTTGAAATTTTGAAACTGCTATTCTTTCAGATTTTAACAGTAGATTCCAAAAATGCAAACCCAAAAAAAATCGACCGAAAAATACGACTTCTAGAGCCGATTATCTGTTCTTGCACATGTTGAACTGTGGCACTTCCGGTTGTGCAAAAATGTTTCAATTTATATTTATGCACAACGTTATCTAAGGTTCAAGAAAGTTGAATGATTGCTGCAACTACTGCAGTCTAAGCTCAGGAAGGTGTGTGAAAAAATCGAAAAAAAAAAAAACTAGAACTGTACTAATAACAGTACTGATGCAGGGCGTGTTACGACATTCGGGTACATACGAAGTTGGTCTATTGCAATTACATGGATGTAAAAACTTTTCTGCATCTCTATATGCAAATATCCAAAAGTGCCTGGAGTTGACGAACTTTCTGATAGAGATTGGGGAGAATGGTACTTTAACGGACATGTCAAACTCAGGAATTTTATCTATACTGACATCTCATTAACCAACTTAAATTTGATACCACAATGTTAAACGAATATAATTTTTAAATATCCATGTTACATAGACATGTTGTATATCACTGGAAAGCTCAGAATCTCAGCATTATGAATTCGAAAGAATTATTGCTATATCACTATTAGGCTATGAGATACAGCTCTGCAAAGGTTCAAAATGGATCATTTTTAAACCCATATAAAATCGAAAATAGTTTTCTGACCCCAAAGGTCAAAAGGTCAACAGATATTCAAGGTCACAAATTATCATCATAGTAAATATGAAGGTCACCAAATTTCAAGGTCATGAGATATACGCCTTCAAACCTTGGAAGAATAATATCCGGTCGTACAAAAAGGGCAAAACCGAAAATCAAAATTCTGTCCTCAACAATTTTTAGATAAATGTTAATTCTATCATTTGACACCAAAATTGTTCAAATCGGATAATAAATAGCTCCAAAATAGCAAGTTTTGCATATTGAGGCAAACCAATATGGCGACCTATATGTTACTTCCGGTACGAATTTTTTTTAGTTGGAACACTTTGTATTAGTGACACTAAGCTTATGCATATGTCATTTCTGACATAACTCAATTTCACCGGAAGTACTAATATCGAAACCGGAAGTGATAAACATTTTTTGACTATGCAGAATTATTTGCCCATACGGACGGTCTACGTCATAAAAATTTCAAATCGATCCGTCAAAAAGCAACCGAAATAGCATTTTTCGATTAATTTTGACAAAAAAAAGTATCGAATGAATTTTGGAAAATCGAATATTTTCAACTGCTATCATATGTCCTTTGTACTAAGAATTGTAATAAAGGAAACCCGAGCAAAATCGAACGATAAATACGCCCTCTACAGTCCATTTCCGGTTTTTTGCTATCTCACTTCCGGTTGCGCAGAACATTTTCGTTTTACATTTAATACGTGAATAGCCACGAGTTAGAAAACGTCATGAAGTCCATTTTGTCGTACCTATTTCTGGTTCCGAGAAATAAGCTCCCTAGCTGACGAAAAAAAAAATAATCGTTACGAAAACAAAGCAGGGCGTTCGCTTACGAACGCCTTGCAAAAAAAAAAGAATTGACATTTCGATAACAAACTGGGACTTTGCTTTCAGCTAGAACTGTACTAATAACAGTACTGATGCAGGGCGTGTTACAACATTCGGGTACATACGAAGTTAGTCTATTGCAATTACATGGATGTAAGTACTTTTCTGCATCTCTAAATGCAAATTTTCAAAAGTGCCTGGAGTTGACGAACTTTCTGATAGAAATTGGGGAGAATGGTACTTTAACGGACATGTCATTTCCGGTTTTTTGCTATCTCACTTCCGGTTGCGCAGAACATTTTCGTTTTACATTTAATACGTGAATAGCCACGAGTTAGAAAACGTCATGAAGTCCATTTTGTCGTACCTATTTCTGGTTCCGAGAAATAAGCTCCCTAGCTGACGAAAAAAAAAATAATCGTTACGAAAACAAAGCAGGGCGTTCGTAAGCGAATGCCCTGCAAAAAAAAAAAGCAAAGTCCCACAAAAACAGCAATGAAATGAACTTGCCCTTTTCCCGCTTAACATTTTTATATAAGGATCTATTTTCAGTTTTATATGCAATTTGACCACCAAGACGTTAAGGAAAGTTGGAAAAAGATAAATGACTTTTTGTTATAAGATCACATGTCTACATTTTTGTGGTTTTTATCAGAAACTTTTAAAAATAAAACAGTAAGTAAAACCACAAGTAATAAATAATATGTAGGATAATTTTAATGGTTTTTTGTTCATTGTAGATTTGTAACTATGACGTTACTGTATAAAATTACACAGTAACAACTGTTTTATTTTAACATTCTGATAAATAAAATATGATGCACAAAGAAATCTCTTTGGTGATAAAAAAATTCACAGAATTATAAGCCCTAATCTTTAATTTTCTTTTGACATAACAGACATATTCATGAAACTCTTGGCACCACAGAAAAAATATCGGTATAACATATGTAATTTGTAATATTTTATGTTTTGATATTTATATTACAGGACAATGCATTCTTATATACATATGGGAATCTCTCTCTTAGATAACATATTACTAATGCTATCCTATGAACCCTTCTATGAGAACAAAGCTCTGTAGAAACCCCTGAAACATCTATGGGTCTCTCTTCATCAAACATCCATAGCTGTCTCTATATCAAATATCATGTACCTAACTGTGTCAATGATATATAGGTAAGAAGAAGGTTTAACTAAATATACACCATATACAATGTAATGTGAGAATTAGGTATTTCAAACATTTAATAAGTAAATAAACTGGGCTTGGCTTGGTTTGGTCACATCATTTTTACTATCTATAGGTACCTTCAAGTATTAACTTGTACTGCAAAATGACAATATTAATAAATGGGAAACAATAAAAGGTTCAAATAAAGAAAAAAAAAATTCCAGTATAGCTGTTTTTTTATTTATCTCATATTCTTCTTTATGCTCTACAGAAAAAAAAAATTTTATTCCATTTTCCAAAAGAAGGATTTAATCTTCTGGATTTGGTGGTCACTCAATTCTCAAAATGCACCAAAGATTCTCACTCAGTTTTTCCACTCAAAATCAGGAATGTGTGAAAATATACTTTAGTTCACAAAAGGATTGACAGTTACAATGCCTATAGGGTTAAAATTCAAATTTTTCAAATTGACCTAAAAATATTTTATTGAATAAGTTCATGACCCAGGGACACCTTTTTGCCCCAGTTTTATTACTGGTGAGTATTAATAAACTTTGAACACAGTATTATAAACTAATCCTAAGTCAATTACATGAATCAATACCAGGTCATGCAGAAAGTTTTTCTATTTTTCGTCATGTAATGCTTCAAAAATATACTGGATGATCTAACCAGACTTACAATTATTTGTGAAAAAAAAATTGAAAACACCCATTAAATGGAGTTTTTTTTCATTATTAATACATATCAGTATAATATCTTCAATACAATGCATGCATTAACTGTGGGAAATTTAGAAATATCTTGCATTAAAATTGACAAGATAATACTAACCCTATCGAGAAGAGATTGTACACGTCTAATTGACATGTAATCAAATCATGATGGTTATGTCATAGTACATCAGAATGAATTTTAAATGAGTTGTTGAATTTTAATAAATCTTCAGAAACTCAATGATGAAGCACAACACTTCGAAAACCAACAGACAAGCTAAGTCTTGTCAACATAATTCAAATATTGTGTGTATATATTGGAATCACTGACAAAGTTTTTGTTATACAATATAAGGAGATGACTGTTGATGTACAAGACACAAAAAGGCATGTACCTTAAGGAACAATTTATGTCACAAATGGGCTTGTCAACTCTGTGTCTCAATCTGAATGTTTGCATAGCTAAGTACTATCACAATCTGTTATGTATTTGTGTTGAAAAGAAAAAAAGCCATATATAAAAACATCTATGTCATCATTCAACAAGTTAACTTATATTTTGTCTAGCAATTTTCCAGATTAGAAATCAAGGTCCTTTATAACAAAAAATCTTATTTTTGTCATAGCTTACAACTTGTATGTATTGGTATTTTTCAATGTAAAAATTCACACTTACAGCAAATTCTTATTGTAACATTTTTTGTGAAATGGAGCTCATTGAGCAAGCAGAAGTGTTACTGATATATATATATATATATACTCAGACTTGAAAATCTTCTTTGAATATCTGAAATTCATTTATTTCTTACGATACATATATCTACTCAAACCACAATACTGGAGGGAAACAGCGAATAGGTCGATCAATAAGATTCATCAACATCAAAGGTGACAAAAATACACAGACATGTAGACGAGATAACAAAACAAACTTAAAACTCTTTTTGATCTTATCTCAAAAAATATTTGATTTTTTTCAAAATTTCAAACATGTGGTCACACCTGGCTAAATCTCAATAAATCTAAGAGTAAATATTAGAAAAAATGCTTACCTGGGACCCTTGGAGTGGTTGATTGGGCAGAAACCAATATTCCATAACTTAATATTAGAGATAAGAGGATTAGGAAGGGAGCTTCCATTACATTTTATAATGTAATTCCTTAACACAGCCAAAACAGGCAACGAAACACACACACCATTACAGTTATCGTATAACAGAGGAGGGCCAACAGATAAACTAACCCCCTTTCATTCAAATTTACGGCTAGTCTATTGAGTAATCAGAGGGGTGTTTAGATATGATAATCACTGAACGTTGACCAGTCTGTTTATAAATGGACTACCTATGCCCCCCCCCGATTAGATTTCACTGGGTTGTATACACCTGTAAACAACATAACTGTCAACACAGTTCACTTGTAACAGTCTAGGAAGGACAGCAGACTCAAGATATGCCAAACTAAATACCAGATGAAACAAGGGAACATCTAAAACGTTTAAAAATGACTGAAGTCATTATTTTATTTTGATCTAATTTCCAGTTGTACTTTTTTATTTCATGAGAAATAAGACAACCCAGCTAATTACCAAATGTTTAGCACATAAATTTTTACTAATTCTACATGTGAGTGATTTAAAGAATTGAACAATTTTCATGAGATCATTTATCAACAATATTCTTAGCCAAGTAATAATTTTCTATATCAGCAATTTCCAAAAGGGTAATATATGTGTGTATCTGTTTACAATACAGCATATTGACATGTTGACACAAACAATGTTAATCAATCACAAAGATCAAAGGTTCTGATTTGATTACTCTATACAATGATTGATGTTCTAGCATGATTTACCTTAAATCAATGTTTATGATCAATCTGACTTATGTATGATTTTATGCAATGATTTGATGTATTAGCATAATTTAATCTTGTAAACATGAACTTTATTATCATTAAACATTGAGAATATTTATAATATGCTTGTAGTCAAACATGACATGTCTACATTTTATTAGCTTTAAGTTAGTAAAGGTTGCTAGGAGAATATCATAAAGATTTGAACAGGAAAACATTATTAACCACAAATCTGAAAAATTCAAATCTAGTTCCTGATATGGACAAAATCTCCACCAAAAATAGACCTATGCAAAGATTAGTGTATCAACCAGATAGAATCAAAAAGCTTCATTACGGTATACAGGACAAAACAAATCATCAAATTCCTCACATTGAAATTTTAATCTTTCTTCAATTTATTTCCAAAAGACATCAAACAGGAAATGGGGCAAGAAATTAAACAAACAAGGTGTTTTTTGCCCTGGAGCCATAATGACCCCTAAACAGTTACACAATGGTATAAAGAAACATTGACACATTGGCCACACAAGGGTTAATATTGTCATTTTAAGAGAATTAATTGTTTATCAATCTATTTTAATATAAGATAATAAGATTAACCGATGTATCATTAATTTTATCTAAATATTTAAATCATTAAAAGATATTTTTTAACTTTGTTTTTTAAAGATAAATTAATCATTAAATTTAAACGATTTACATTTAAAACAGATGGTTTAATTAATTGTGATATATTTGAAACAATTCCAGAACACAATTGCTTGTCAGAGGAATCCGAGATTTATCTACTCTACTCTAAAAAAGATCAACCATCTTAATGCATGTTTAATCATATATTTGATTCATAAGAGAATAAGTCATGAATAGGGAACAGCCTTGCCCTTATGACTCCTCTCCAAACTAACTGGTTTTCATACACTACATATATTACAAAATCAATCCTAATCAAGTCCAATAAAGACTAGGTGAAGTTTCTTTTGTATTTCTATTTTAATCCTCAAAATAACTTAACTTTCTGAGTCCTATTCTAAACTAAAATAGCATCTACAAAGCCATTAATAAAGTTGACCAAATTCCATCACTATAGCCATCTGCAAGTTCAAAATGTCAAAATTTTTACATCAGATTAACATTTTTTTCTTTAGCTCTGGCCTCTATAGAGCAGCTCTTTAGACATCTCTTGACTGATCACAAAAAATCTAGGCATTATAACAAGATATTGTTGACACTGAAGGTGACTGTGTAGTATATATATACCACATACCTACCATCAAGCTGTTACTGAGGAACCCCACTAAGACAATGTTAAAATATTTTAAACTGACATGACATGAAAACAATAGATGATTCTGATCTCCTGTAGTTCTAGTGTGATAAACAACCTATATTTACCATTCCTTAATAATTACATAATCATACCTCACCCAAATATTTATATCTTAACCTATATGTGTCTATTTGCTTATTAAACTTTTACTGTATTGATAATCTATATATATGCCAACTATTATCTGGAATCTCAAACCTCTGTTTATTCACGATAAAAAAAGGGAATTACATCTGTAACATGACTTATGGAAAGATCAACTCTGAACCTTCAGGAGAGAAACCACCTTTCTCAAAGGACAAGATCAACTTAATAAGCCTTATGTTGTTGGTGATAAAGAATTTATTGTCTCTCCTGGCACTAAGTGCAGTATCTTAGCATGAATGACATATATTATATTTTGGTGTATGTATATAAAAAATGATATGTTCAAACACTTATTTGGCGTTTAACAAATATTTGAAGTTAAAATAAATAAGACTAGCTAGATTATTAATTAGGTGAGATAATGATATATGATAAACAGTAATTAATATGACTAGACCTACTAAACTATATATTATATCATATATCATGACCCTAGTACTCGGTCACTGGTCATACTGCTATTTGATATAATAAACATATACATTCTTTTCCTACCAATCAGGGAATAGTGTGTGAACTGGGGTAGTTTGTTTCTAAAATATGAAGAACCATAATGAGAAAATACAGTTTAAAAAATGCATTAACTCTTTGAACAGTGTGTGCAAATAAAAAAAAATGTCATTATACTTTGAACTCTATGACTGAAAGTCTAGGTCTACTATGATGTCACTTGGAACAACTGCTTCACCAGTTGCTCAGGTAAAAATTAGTAATTGACTGTTTATAAAATATCAAACCTTACACTGAAACGCTGATCTTGTCTTAGGACCTTTGCTATATTTTTGTTTAATTGAAGGAAACCTAGAAGTCTAGTTCAGATAAGTTCATGGTTAAAAAAGAATTCTATCAGATGGGAATAAAAATAATTAGATGAATCAAAATATGTCTTACCTTCAACAACCAGTTTGATAAGCTGTGATATTTCTCCTACTGAATTAATATAAGTACATGTATAAACCCCACCATCATCTCTCTGAAGGTTCTGTATTTTTACCCGATTTCCTTCCACTTTTAACCGTAATGTATCCTTTATCACCCTTGAATCTTTCCGCCATGTAAGTGTTGGCTGGGGTGAGCCTTTCCCCTCACAGAATAATTCTATATCATCTCCACGGCGAGGCTGTAATAATTTTGGTGAACTTGATATAATTCTTGGTGGCGCTGGAATAAAGGACAGAAATTACTCATTCATCTAATAAACTAAATAAGTATAGCATAAAAAAATCATGAAATTGAAAAAAAAAAAAAGGTTTTAGATTCAAATATAATCTATTCTTGAAATAATATTTGAAATTTAAATCTAAAACTCATGCAATTACAAAATTCATTTATTCTAGGATTCAAAGAAATATTTTGTATTTTGTGTATTGTTATTGTTTAGAAGCAATTTAAAACCCTATCATATGAATAAAACTTATCTCTTGAGTGTCAAATCAACCAGTTCAAATCAAGAAATTCAAATTTAATTCTCTTTGGACATCATCTTAAACTGCAAATACATATGGGAGATAACTCTTTTAAGCTTACGATCATCGAAAACCAGCAAAACCAGTCTTCACCAGTTACACAGAGCAGGTATTTCAAATGTTCAAAACTTTTATGTCATTGAATTCTACTATACGCTATAACTAGTAATGGCAGGATTAGTTGGTCAATGGAAAAGTTTTTTTTTTATATCTTGAGGTTCCTGGGACCACTGATATTACTGTGTTATTGAACACAATATTGGTACAGATTAGCCTAGATTGCTTGCTGAAACATGATTTGGTCATATAATTGCAGACTGAACTACTATGATCACTTTAGTAATGGGTATTGTGTTGTGAGCGTAAATATCATATCGTATAATGTTATAGGTAAATTGTTTTAGTTTTAAGAACTTCGTTAATTCTGATCGAAGATAAGAGAAGTTGCACGCCAAGATAACATGAAAATGACAGTTTTGGTATATGATGTATGATATAATTGTATAATTATAAATTTTGTTTAAATAATGCTATTAAGTAAAGGTATACGATTGTGTAAACCAGCTTCTGAATAGCAATTTTCTGCCATCATTTTACATAATATAGTCTAACAGCAGGCAGTTTAAATAATGTTATGAATAGTCAAAATCACCCAGTCATAAAATTCAATAGGACTATTATTTCCTACTGGACAACCAAACCATTCTTTTCAGGAATTCTTTGGATTGAAGATCGTGTCTAGAATAAATTCTATCACATCAATCACAATTCCACAAATATTAATTATCTTATAATGACCTGATATAGACATTGGGCCAGACATAGCGCGCTTATTATGCCAAGTTTCCATCAGGAACTGGACTGAAAAGAGGCTCATTAGAGACGTAAGTGAGGCGTTAATTAATACATTTGTTGCAAGTCCTGTCCACTATTTTACAACCAAATTAACCTATAAGCTTCCAATGTAACTTATATCCGTCTGAGTATTAAAGCCAGGTGGCAGCACTAATACTTAGTGTCTGTCTTTGTTTCTATTTATAGAATTGTATGAAGACTAATTAGCGCTGGAATCCAGCTGTAATGAGGTATTGAGATGTTCGAGCTCTTCATAATAATGTACAAGTAGGTCTTGAAATGGCACTTTTAATAAAGGTTATTATGTTATTCTGCAACGGACAAAAATAAAAGACAGGAATTTGAAATAAGTGGAAATGACAATGCAATGAAATTCCCAGGATATTTAGAATAATGTCTATAAAAACATTAACAATTGTCTGGAGTAAATTTTAAATAATCTGCTGTCTTTCAATTCACTTTATTACAACCACTAGAGAACACATTTACAATTCAACAATGAAATTAATATTAATATTTTATCAAGAAAAGGCAGACCACACATTAAAATATCTAACTTTGAATAGCATCAACTATTTGAATCAGCTACAATAACGGAAGTGCATGGTAAGATATTTTAAGAATAAGTAAGTACATACATGTAGTTCAAATTAACGGATTATCACAAATTAACAGTATTCACGCCAGTAGAAAAACTCTATGAATGGGTATAAGTAAAGATTTAAACAACAAATTGTTTTGTACTTATATAAGTGTTTTTCAAAATCTTGTCAAGAAATATAAACCCTAGTATTTTAAAATAAACTCATGATCAAACTTTTTTACCTAAATTCAACACTTGTGAACTTTCAGACTTCATGTTTATCAGTTGCTCAAAGGTTGAATTGAGCAATAAATTACAGAAAACACTGAAATCAAACTATTACATCAATCTTTAACTCAAAGACCATGAATTCATCACCATGAATTGTAGCTTTAATAAATATCATGTTTAAATGAAAAACGATGCCAGGTAAATGTTAGATAAAGACGGATTCAAAGCAGAACAGTGAATAGTAGATAAATAACAGGTAGTAAAACCTAATTAGCAACTGACATAACACAGGTGTACTGTTTGATTGACAGCTAGTTAAGATCTGATTGGTAGGCCAAAAATATATCAAGAATTCTTCAAGATACAGGAAGTCAGATAGACTACTTTAAATATATTTTACAGATATCCTGTTTTTGATTTCTGATTGCTAGGGGGTTTCACACAGTCTGTACAATCATACAAAATTCTTACCTGCCTGAATTGAAACTTTGGCATCAAGGGTGATATTCATGTGAAAACAGCAATTAACTGCAAGAAACACCAATGTGAACCTCATTGCAATCTTGAAGTGAATTTAACGCCATGAATTGGAAATGAAATTGCAGTTTTTTCAGATTTATAGGCCAATGAAGAAGTATCATGAGGGACATTTTGCAGCTACAAAGAATGTACACTCTTTCAGAGAGTTAGAGGATCCTAAGCATGCACATCTTGTAGCACATTGACAAAAAACCCTATCTCAACTATAGGTAAATGAGCAGAAGTTGAATCACTAAGCTGCCACTGGCTGCTGAAAATGAATTTGGTGCTGAGGTAACAGTGCTGTGGACAAATCTTCTATTGTTAAATGAACTATAGATATAGATAGACAGATAGAGCTTTGGATTATAAACAACATCTGGCTAAGTTGAAGATGTGTAGAAACTATCAGAGTCTCTTTATACATGTAAGACAGATATACTTATCAACTATTGTATGTAGCTCCATTCATTCCTACTTTATGGTATATACTATAGAAAAAAAAACAAGTAGTAGTCTATGGCATTCTACTAAGAAAACAGAAGAGGTGTTATACTGATGATATATACAACAGAAAACTCCTTCACCAGATTAAAAAATAATAATTTTTTGTCAGTTAATGAACTTGTGAAAAGAAATCAAGAATGTTTGAAATTTACAATTTTAAATCCATGAATAGAAAACAAGTTTTTTTTTTTTACAGTAAATAGCTAACAAGTAGCAGTTTCTAAGACCACTTTTGCATGCATAGGAAGAGAAACACCATGAGAACACAAGGACATCACAAGATGTGTCAACATAATCTTGAATTATCTTAAATTGCCTGATGCCCTATAAAATGATACTCTCTAAAACACAACAGATTCCTGTCAGTTTTATTATTCAATATTTTAACAAGAGAAATCTACAGAGACCATAAAGATCAAGTTATGTCACATTTGCAAACCATTTTTATTTTCTTTCACTCAACACTTGCCATCTTGAAGTATTTTTTTGATTTGTATTTCTAGTATTTGTGTATTCCCCAGACTTTGGTGTCGTATTATTTCACATCCTCAGTAATTGACTGAGATTGATCACATCAAAATAGTTAGAACTGGTCACAGGAGGCTGGTTCTTCTCCTCATTTGCCAAAGTTTGTGACAATATCAATAGTATTAGAGGACAAGGAGTCTGGTTTTCATGTCTATATTTAGTAATTCCATTCCGTTTTCTTTCATTTAACAGTTTTAATTAGAGGCGAGACAGACTGGGCATCTTTTGAGACTGTTGAGTGAGGTTAAGATAGATAAGGTTGATATGTGCTGATGAGATTTAAGCTAATTAGGTTTTATTTAGGTTCAAAGTCAGGTTGGGACCTATTTTCTTTTTATTATTTTGATATGAATTGATGGAAGAGATAATGCCCTGAAACAAATGGCTGTTCCAGTAAGTTGAGGACTGATGAGATTTAAACTAATTAGGTTTTATTTAGGTTCAAAGTGAGGTTTGGACCTATATTCTATTTATTATTTTGATACGAATTGATGGTAATGCCTGAAAGAAATGGCTGTTCCTGTAAGTTGAGGGCTGACACAACCAATCAACAAAGCAATTGTTGTGGGGTTTGGGCTAAATCAGTTTAAGATTGGTCTAAATGTGGTTTTGTTTTTGAAATCTATGTAAGGTCAATGATTGATTTCTTTAAATCTTTTGTATTATTAATGTAATGTTAATGTTTTTAAAAACAAATAATATACAGTATGATAAGAATACACAACTTCTTCATTCATCTTTAAAGAAGTTAACAAAGATAATTCCTACAGCAGAAGAAAGTATTCTATTCAGCAGAATGGAGGATGGCAATCTAAGATTAAACAAACTCATACCACTCAGTATAATCAACTTATCAACTGATGAAAATTTAACTTCTTCTACAGGTTAACAATAGATCAAAGACTATGCGTACATCTTGTACATTTTTAAACAATTCCAATAGTGAGCATGAAGGCATGTAGAATAGAAAATTCAATAGTAAGTAAATTTAGAATTCCCAATATCTGTAATTGATCTAATTAAAGTTTCATTATTTAATTAGACTTTCTACTTCAACAAACATTGTTTTAAGCTTATTATTAATTATAAATCTATAGAGATAGAGAATCAAACATCTTATATCACATTGCTTGGATACCAGCATTTCAAACTTGTGTTGCTGTGTGCAATGAAGGAAATGTTTCAAGGACAGCTGTATAAGCCTGTTCTTTTATATTTCCAACATTTGTAACACAAGTCATGAGGTCAGTATATTTCAAATTTGGAGTATATATATATGCTTTTTCAATGGGAGTCTCTTTGATCTGCATCAGTCATAAATATGCCAGGATGGAACAATGGATCTACTGGTTAGTGTCTACCTTACTGTGCTGACAAGAACCTGATATAAAAATTGATATTGGAGAAGTATACAGGACAATAAATCAAAAGATACCTTATGTAATACAACAATTGCTTCTGTAAAATCTGACTTGTGAAATTCAATATTTGTCTCCAATATATTGAACGTGATTAATATTAATTATTGAATTGTAATGATAAGTGAAACAGCTTGCTCTAACACAATAATTAATAGTACTGTCATTTAATATACCAGATGACATGTTGTGTAGGAAAATTGGGTCATTACAATTTTTGCACCATTCCAATTTCAGTTAGACATCTGTGGCTGTTGTAAATCACCTTAAACATTATTAGCAACTTTTGCTAAATTGAAATGACTCAAATTGATATATCGGCAAAGTTTAGAATACCTCTTTACAATCCCTTTAATATTAGTTATAACTAGCCAAAATTTTGAATATTCTCCGATACACCTTGAATTTTAATGATGTGAAATTTCTAAATATGATAAACGACAGCCCGGGAATTGAAATATCAATAGCTATGATGTTTGAAATGCTTTGAGCTCTGAATTTCATTCTGAATAATGCTAGACATAATAAGTCCTAAGTACATAATATTTCCCTTATTCAATTATTCTTCCAAAAATAAGATTTCCTTTTAACTTTGTCTAGCAAATATTAGTTCTTTCAATTTTAACTTGAGTGCTGAATGTGGAATTACAATGACATTTTGACCCATGGTAGTGATGGGTAATGCCAATCATGCCAATCTATGATCATATATTAGATATATAGTTGCTAATATGTGATACTTGGTGCAAAATAACAAATGGAATAAAAGTAACAATTTAACTCAAAAATTTTCAATTACTTTCAACCATTGTATATTTTGAAATAATATCTAATCAATAATACTAGTATTTTATTGTCAATAAGCTCACAGTATTACCTTACGTTTACAATTAGAAATTCTAGATACTTCTGCATTAATTGGATGATGTTTAGTTATATTAAAAATATGCATGTTTGTCTGCTATGTCTTGTTTCATAAAGTATGTATACATGATCACATAATATGATATGTGTATCATGCCATAGCATATTACCATGTATCATCAATTCACCAATATATTGTGCAGGCACTTGAAGCAGAAGTCTTCCATATTTAATCTTCAATCCAACAAGTCCGCTATTCTAATTGCTCAAATTTTCCAGGGCATTATTAAGTGCTGATATGGCAAATAATGATGTGATATATTTGTTGTAGTGAGAATATTAGTAAAGTCATTGAATTGCATGAGAACCAGGCATTGAATTGCGATTATTACAAGTGTTAAAATATTGGGATCATCAAAAATTAAAAATTTATTTGAACTTTGTAATACCTGATCAAGAGCAAATGAAATCACCATAATGCTATTTTAAACCAAGAAATCTTCATCCAGTAAACTTAACCAATAAAATCTTGACAACCACAAAGCCATATGAACTTTTTCAGCCTTTTAAACCTTGAACTTGATAAAGGGAACATCTTTGGAAGTCAGTCAACAGAGTTCACCAAGTCAAGGATGCACTTAAATTATAGCTTGAAGGTTATAAATCCAAAGTTACTTCAGCATGAAACAGTTGGCAGAGACTAGATTAGTCAAATTACACTTCAGCAGTTAATATTGCTGCGACCCTGTAATGGTGGTCAAAATGGTTGACAAGCGTATAATACAAATTATCATACCAAATTGAATTAGTGGAATGGGACATGGACATGACAGCCTTGGTGCTGGATTTATACATTAATTAATTGATCACATACTTGTTGTTGGTTAAAGGAAGTAAAAATTAAATCATCTGATGTTATGGAGAAATGTTCCAAAATTGTGTCATTAGATCTGCTTCAATTATGCTTGACATGTTATCTCTTGAATATTTCTGGAATGTCTCGAAAGGTTAGGATACAGACTCTGTATTAAATTATGAGACAATTAGTCTAACCTTGTGTGCCACAGGCTGTGCATGTTACAGATCCCTTACATGAGATAGTGTCCCATCCAAATACGTAGATTTAGGACCTGTATCACTGAAAACGGGAACAGGATTGAAACACAAAACAGCCAATGTTTAACAAGCTGAACAACTTGATTCCATAAAATTGCTCATTTGTGCTCCAAACACTGACTAACTTCTTTGTATCCTGCCTCTGTACAGGACTTAATTTCCAGGGAAAAGAGAAAAAAGCAATGTGTATCTACATAGAAAGAAAATTGGAATTACAAAAAAAGGAAGATAGTAATAAAGATGAAACATGAAAGATCTACATGATTTAAAAGACCATGATGATCTGTTGTGACCATATTTCACACAGAAAAGTGTGTAATTTACTGCTAGAGGTCGTTATTATTTGTAAGAAGAATAATGGAAGGGCCTAAATATACTCCTTTCCATTAAATTAAACAATAAATCAACACATAATTTGTATGCAATGGAGATTTTCAGCTCTAATAACATCTTAGAAGTAATTTACAGATAAAGCACTCAAAAAAATCACTTCATATTTTATGTCTTTTAAACGTAATTTTTCACTCAAACCTAAAGTACATCATCTTCCTCCGGGTAAACTGAGTCAAAATCTTGCCATAATTATCTTTTTGCTGTTTGTTATTCAACAAAATTAGTCCATTAAATCTTGGTCAATATTAGGATTTTACTCACTAGGATGAGAAAATGATGGAGTGCACCAATTCTTGTAGAGTTCAAATACACAAGACAGTAATTCATTAATCATCAATATTCATTGGTTAAACTGGGCAATAAAACATCATAATTACCATATTAAATCTTATATTCACTCATTTATTTACAATATTAACAAATTTACTTTTATATAATCACTTCTATAGAGTATAGTTACCTCTTGTCAGTAATTTTGATGAAGGTTAGTTCGCAACATCTTAATCTCAGTTTCACAAAATTAACTTTGTAAGATGAATTGAAAACTTACATCACATCCCCAAAATCCTAAACCTTTATTCTTTCATTGAAATTTTACATAGAAACTATTTCAATAAATTTTAATTTCAAAACATTCAATAAACAGGAATCAGGACTCCTCCAAGTAATGTAACCCTGAGAAAATTTTATCCATCCAAATGTTTTGCTACAGACATTAAATTGAAATAGACAGATTTAGAATTTTAAGATACTTAAATGTGTCTAGGTAATATCATGTCATCCAAATCAATCTGCCATATTGAAAACATAAAGTATATAATGATTCAGACAATTTGACTTCTGGGAAATAAAGCCCAATCAATTCGCAGACGTAACTTAATTAAATTGAAAATTTCATAAAAATACAATCTCAAAGAACTTTAGAATAAATCTAAGCTTTTCCTATAGGATTCCTATCCATAAAATACAGCCATGTTTTATCTACTCTGACAATTTAAATACCTACTTCCTGTGGTTGTCATGGACAAAGAGAAATAGGATGCATTATGGGAAATAGTCAGGCAATGAACAATTCTATTTACATATAATTGGTGTCCACTTTGACACAGAGTACAGTCTATTTGTATTTCGTGTCTTTAAAGATTTTCTTTCCAGCTGCCTTTAAGTGAATGATTAGTTGATCTGCCAGCAATTTCTGTATCATGTTTTCACAAAGTTCTGTTGTCATGACAGCTCCATCAATATTTGCAATTTTGGGACAAATTCCCTTCTTTTTCTTCAATGAGTTCACTTGAAACTTCATGTACTCCAGAAAATCGATTAAATTTTTTTCTTTAGATATTGAAATTGTACTAATCATAAAATCTTCTTGGTGAATCCGTTTTCAATCTATGACATTGCAACATGTCAGTTGGGAGATTTGATCAATTTAATCAAGGTCGCTTTAGTACTGAATTATTGGATAAACAATGCCATTAGATCTTTTCTTGGGATTTTTAACAACAGTTTGAAAATCTTATAATCTGGACAGTTTGAAAATAGCTTTTTTGCAGATTTCAGATTACTTAATGTGAGAAATGGTTTTTGGATCTGATCTATTCAGTCTAGATTCTAAGATACTGACAGGAATTTGAAACTTTTTTGCCAAAATGAATTTATCAAATTGGAAAGAGCTTATCTCACGATGCTAACAGATACCTAAATATTGGATTCTTATCGCAACTTTTCTGCAAATAAAAATTAAATTTCCAAAAAATTTGTGATTTGAGGTGTTGGTACAAAGTAATCTTTCTAAACCGTTTTTATTTCTATTTGGCTGGAATGAATCTTTGTCCTGTAACCAGAAGTCCTGTTAAATACAATTCACCCATGTTTAATTCTAGAGATAATAAAATATGTCAATATTTAGTCATTTTGATGACATTTCTGCAAGTAAATCTGCAATGAAGTTATGCCGCACTTCCTAAATCAGAGTTAGTAATTTTGAAGGGAAATTACACCACAGCAGGAATATTGGTGCTAAAAATCAAATTAATTCTAAAACACTGAGTTCCTCATCATCACAGATTCCTGTTAATTTATCACTATTCAATCAAAATTGACAAGAATGAACATGATTTAAAAACTCTCCCCCATGGAGGGTTTAATTAGAGAGCTTAACAAGAGCAGATAATCAGCCTATAATCATTACCAACACCTAATTAAGAATTTTATTACCAAATTAATGCCACAAAGAATAAGACCCCAGGTGTTCTGGTATCATGTGACAATGATTTTCCCTGCGGGGATATTAACCATCCAATCATAGTCACAATCTTCATGTTTTGATTAGAATGAAAGAGAAGAGCTCATTATCCCCTATCAAACATCATTATCATGACAACAACGGAAAAAATATCCTTAAACAACTACACTGATGGAATTCTTTTTAAATTTCATGCTCTTCAATTCCATTACAAGACTCTTGATGAGATCTGTATTCACAAAAGATCAGATGGATGAATAAAAGAATGACAGAATAATGAATCGGAAAGGAAAAACTCAAAAGTACTCTGTGTGAACAGGCCTTTGATTTCTTCTTGTTACAGAGGTATAGTTATAGAGAAAAGGGGTTAAAAGGAGAATGTTTCAAATATTCTAAACTTACTCTCTATTTTCATTTTGATATGGCAGTTTAAATCCAATTAATGGCAATAATGCTGAAAATTGAAAATTTACAAAATGGTTAAGCCAATCTGACGGTGCTTCTGACATTATAATGATTGAATCAACAAACTCTAACATACTTTATTTAAGAATATGATGTTGACCAGTTAAATATGATGTATGTTCATCCAGAGAATTAAAACAAATGAGTTGCTTTATCATCTCTTCAGGTGTCGCAAATCAAACCTCCCTTGTATTGAGGAGACTTTGTGCTGACATATTTACCCATAATTCTCAGGATGATTACTGATGACATAGGACACACGACTACAATCACATAAATTCTGAATCTTGTGAATACATTGTAATGGAATATTATTAATCATTATGGAAATATTTAAGGTCAAATGGGGTTAATGCTGAACAAACAGACGAGTAACCTGACAAAATACACATTTATTTAGAAATAAGGCTATTTCTTCCTCTTTGATTGAAGAACTGACAAGGGAGGTCACTGTGATAAAAGATGGTAAGATCTTAATTAATATACAGTAATTATGGTACTAAATAAGATTAATTGCTATGTCCAGATCGTTCAATTAGAAAAGCGAGTGTTATCAGACATATTTATGTAGCTAATTCCTAGACTATGATGAACGATATTTATTTTCCTAATTTCGTTATACCAACTCTCTCATTTATCTCGATATGACCGTCAAATTAAGTTAACTGTATTCTCCAAGCCTTCCGCATAAAGCCAGAGACGTGTATGATATATACTAGAAGTTAATAACTTTAATAAGTTATATTAATATTCGTAAGAGACCATTAAACCTATCTCTACCAATTATATCTTAAACTTTCATCAAATTAATTTGATTTCAACAATTCAGGTCCAAATCACTCACCAAATGACAATTGGGAATCTCTGGTACCTGAACACATTGCTTACCTACAGGCTATGAAATTTATTTGTATCTAGTTGCTTTGATTTTACAAATTATAATGAGTAACAACAGAGTAATAAAAAGGTGATAATGTAGGGGTGTCCCAAACATCCCCACGTACATGAATGACTTTTACCAAAATGGAAGAACTTATATGCATATGTAATTGGCTGGTCAACTGGACTGACAATTGTTTCTTAATGGAAATACCTGCAGTCTTCATTAGCTAAATAAGTAGAAAAACGTAGATATAGCTCTAAAATTTAGATTTGTACCTTTACAGATCTATATCAACCAGATCGTATTCCTCCCATTATTTACATGTAGTTCTAATAAAACATGAAAGATCTAAATATAATTCTATGAGTAAACCTTCAATTGCTAATGGTTCCTGAAGGTGGTAAAATCTACCAGACAATGCTTTATCTCAAGTTATTTATAACAATAGAATGACATTGACTGTATCTCACCCCAAATCTATTATTCTTCCATTTTTCAGTCTAGCAAATACGTTTATATGTTTACAAAAAACTTGCTGGCTTACACTAATGTGGTTTTGGCCTGTAATGGCTCCATCTATTGTCACCTTTCTTGTGAAGAGCTAATGAAAGCAGAGATAATGAATGGCTTTCTAATTCAATTTCATTTTGACTTGGCCAAATTACCAGTAGTAAACAATTGATTGGACTGTTTCTTCCCAGAATAATTATTTCAATTCTTACAGAGCTTTGGACTCCAGGTTTGAAATATCAAAACCATAAAAACTAAAATGGAAAAAATGAAACCATACCATACTCTGAATCAATGAATTAAAATAAACATATCACTATCGAATCAATCAGTGAAGTCAAACAATCAACATTTCAATCAAGTAAACAGCTATTCTAGCTGACCAAAACAACATGAATGAGATCGTTAGTCAACAAGTCAATTTCAAGAACAAAATTCACAGTATAAATGTCAACAAGGTGATAAGGTAATACAAAACTAATCAAATCAAAGAAATCCAAATTTTGGTAAAATTAACCAATTAAAGACACTTGACAATGCCACCCAATCACAAATCACAAAAGTATGTTTATAAACAGTAGACCACCTTCAAGTTTCCGCGATCTAATTTTTATCAAAAATCAATTCAGTTGTCCATGCATTATCATAATATCTATACACAGAGGGCTTCCTTTCATAAGATTCTAATTGCCAATTCAAATTACCCTAAAACTCAAACTCAGATGATTAAAAGAGAAATTCCTTGAAGATTTCAGGTTGAGCAATATCTCTGATCTTTATTATAATATACATCAGGTTCATTTATAGCCTAGTTAAAGAGTTTTGTGTTTTTTGTCAGTTTTTACGTGTTTTTTATCGATGACATAAAAGATGATATGATCATGTAAATCTTCTATAGTAATTTAGTTTTCGCTTCAATCTCAAGATGAAGGCAGAAAGAAATAGAATTGTTACATCGATTTCAGACTTGTGAATAGATTTGGTTTCATAATTCCATATCAAGCAATATTCTGTTGCTTTTTTCATATTAAGAAATATGTATCTTATCGAGTGAGATAACTATTTTCGATATTATGTCTATTGAATTAATTTAAGTCAAATTTATCATTTTTTTTTTCTTTCCCACAAGAATTTTTCTTGTATAGTTTTGTATGTAATGTTTATAAAAAATTTCTTATAAAGAATCAGCTATGCTTGTGTGCTCCTGTGGTAAATGTAAGAGAATCACCTACAAACCAAACCTGCGTCAATTCTTTTTGAACAAAGTATTATGAACAATTGAAATTGAGAAGTTCAAAGGAAAACAATACTAATAGATAAAAGACCTGAAGTCAATATACCTATAGAAAAAGATAATGTAAATCAATATCAATCAATCAATATCCAGTATTGATGATTTAATCCAATCAGATTCCACATTACATGATATTTCCATTCAAATTTAACCTATCTCTGTTGGGGGCAGATTTAATCTCTGTTTTTCTAAAGATAACCTAATTTCATTAACTGTAAGAACTACATGATAAGCCTGCAATTAATTCCAGAGAATATTTTTTTCCATTCATGAAAACAATAAGAATTTTCCATCAAATTGACTTCAATGTAGAAGTTACTTGACCTATGATGTTTAATCTATTATCATAGCTGCATTCAAACAGAATAGGTTTGTTGGTTAAAACTTGTGAGATAATCAAGTATGCAAATAAGAATAAGCTTCTATTCTTACTCCTAACTTTTGAATAATAAAACTTCTGGCTCTGTATACCATTCATTAATTCAACCTTTCATGTGTCTAAAAACACACTTCCTCAAGGAGTCAAAACAGACACCATTAATTCTATTTGTTTTATTTGGAAATATTCTCTCTATTGATGAACTTGACCGCCAACCTGGAGTTTCAAATCAGTAATGAATTGTGCAAGGATGGACATGGAGCAAGTTAGTTTGTAGTAAAGGAGTGCAACAGTTGGTGTCTCCTGTTTGCTCACAGATAGCAAATAGTTAAAGCAGAAATGGTTATAGAATACATTGGTAATGCAAGAATTTTCAAGGCTGACTTGATCATTCAAATTGAATGATTCAATCCAGTAATTAATACCACCCACCTATTATGTGCTCCATTCAATGTTAGAAAACTCATACCAAGCGATTAATAGTTAAACTAATAATTATACAGCCTTATTGAAATCTTAGAAAAATCTTTAATAATAACTGTTGTCTTTGTTAAAGAGGTTACTAGATGTACAAGCATTTGCACTAACTGAAAGATTATGTAAACAAAATGTATCCTTTGTTTGTTCGCACTAGGCTAAATGCCTCTGGATGCTGTACTTGTTCTAAAGAAGATTATAAAAGATTATGTAGTAAATTATTTATATATGATTCAATAAGAATTATATTGATATATACTTGCAAAAGAAGTTCCATTAGTGCAAAAGTTCTTCCCAAGGTCATGGGTACAGATATAGCTTATAAGATCAATATTTTCAATATTCAGATAAAAAAGGATAATAAATTTTGTATCTTTTGGATACAAAATTGCAAGCACCCAGTAGTCTTTTAATTTCTTTGTATGAAAATTTTTCTAACATTGTGCAGATCAATAGAACTAGTTCATTTTGGAAGAAAATATAATGTAGTAAAACATTACAATGTTGCAATTTGATCTCTTCTAGGATCAGTCTTGTCTTTACAGGCAGCAAGACAGCTCATCTGACAATTTCAAAGTATAACCTTCTCTCCCTGAAATAAAATAAACCTGAAGATCCTGCTTTCATAGACACCAAAGATAAACACCACCTATCCCTATGGTGGAGCATCAGAATCCAGACACACCGATAACATATGGACCTGTATTAAATATATATTACCATTGAGGATTAGATAAGTCTTTGGGGCAGACATTGAAATCTGCCATCTTTTAATTATAAATTGATTAACATACAACCACTGTAATTAATTAATGTCTATATCAACATGAAAAGTTACTGATACTTATTTGATCTTCAACATTATAAATGATTAACACAGAATGCTCAAATTTAACACCACAAAAACGTTCTTGCATGTTGCTAATGTGTAGTCATCTTGTATCATATGAATTAGAGCACGACCATCAGCTTATCAAAGCAAGTGAAGACATTTCCTTTCAGTATCTTATGAATCAACTAAAACTATGAAAGTTTTCCAAAAGTAGTTCAATACATCAAGGACTGTCTTACATAAAGAACTGACTGTTTTGTTGCCATAATCATGATATCAACAGTCACAACTGCCTTTAAGATGATTGTCAAAGACATATCTCTTTAGCAATTTTACTTTGAAACTAGGTAAAGCTCAAACCAAACCTTTATCAGTGAACTTAAACATTGTTCAATAACCAGAAGAAAGAAGTGTTTATATCCGTACCATTCTGACCTTATTGACTTCTGTAAGAATTGATTTCAAATTCCTCAATCTCAAATCAATATAAGAAAACAATGGAGAAATGATGTTCAGATTAAGTTGACATCATAGTTCTATTGTCTTATTAAAATTATCTCCTATCTCATAATTAATACTCCTAGGTTAATAAGTTCGTTCAGCTAGTTAAGCCTTGATTTTTTAACGGAAAGCAATCTTCATGGCCATTTATACAAATTGTGACACAGTAAATGTACATAGTTTTGATTAACTTGTTACATTTTTTTTAATATCTATCTTATTGTCTAAAGTTAAAGTTAAAACTTGACTAGTTTTGAAAAGTTAAAACCAAATATTTTCATTGATCAAAGATTACTCCCTCTATGGCCTCTGGAAGACAACTGTTTTTATCAAACTTATAAAAAAACCAGTTTACTTCACACGCTAAACCTTTCACAGAGTATAGATTACATTTAATTGGAATGAAAAAAATAAATAAATTCATGTTTCAAATTCAAAATTAATCTCAGCTTAACCTTTCATAAGCCAATTAAAACTTCTTAAGTTCCAGCACCTTTAGATAACATCTTCTTTCAAGTGATTTAAGAAAGGTCATAAATTAAACTAATATCATAGGTCACTCTGACTGATTTTAAGCCAGATGAAAGCGTAAAATGTAACAACCTGATTTTCCGTGCTGTGTGATAAACTATAAAGCATGTTTTAAGTGTAATGTATCACTATTAGATTTTAAAACAATTGATTATCACACCAGTCCAAAGGGAAATTAAAAACATTTTATTTTCTCTTATTTTCATGAGTTTTTAATGATTTTTCTAATGCAGTTTTTATTAAGTCCACCACACGTCACTGAAACAGGGATTAATGAGATAATGTGATCCTTCAGAAACAATCTAGCTATTTCCAGATTCCTGCCAGTCTGTATTGTCTTACTAGAGAAGCTGATATTTTATCATGTCAATCAGGGATGCTGGTTCAAAGTTATTCGCAAAATATTTAACAGATTCATATATCAGACCACGTTATTCCTGCATGTCAAAATCACCAAAAACTGTCAAAATCTTAAAATGGTTATTTCTCATAGGGCTTTTGACATTATTCATTTTAAATGTAAAAGCAGCAAGAGACTACTCTTTTTAAATTTTCTACAAGCAAACAGGGCATAAATTTCGTCAACATCTGAACAACTAATTGGTTTTTCGATATCAGCCCTCGGACCAGCATTACTGAGAGGGAATGTATCGAAATACCCAAAGGTACATTGCTTGGATTGAACGCTGAACCCTAGGTTGGTGAGCAAGTATCTATCTACAGTAACTGCAAAGGTCTAGTGTGAAGAAAAAGCAAAATTCTGTAAGTAAATAGTTGTAATAACTTATTCAGGATAATTAGTGAAAAAAGACAATATTTTTTAATTATTGAAGAAGTGAACAAGCATGAGTTCTTACAATTTTCACAAAAAAAATTATATTGACGTCTTAAGAATTAAAAAATTGTCATTTTTTACAATTTTGAAATTCTTACTTAAAAAGACAATTAAATTTCAAAATGTCAATTATTTTTAAAAAGGAAGACTTACATAATTTAGAGATGAAAATGTCATGGTAATTAAAAAGGAAAAATTATTTAGGAACTATTTTAGGACAAAAACAGAAGAAAAGAAGGAAAAATTAGCTTGTGTTGTTACATCCTTTAGGTAAGACAAATAATCACAAAACTTAACATTTTTAAACATTTATTCTGATGATGGGTTGATCACTAAAAATCTGCTTCTACAAACCAATCAGATTTTAGTATTTTATAAAATCTTGACTTGTGCTGAAAACCTGGAGAATCAGCAGAGATCTCTTTAAATGTAAGAATGAAAATAAACTTCCGTGATATTAAACTATTTTCAGTGAAAACAATAATGTCATAAAATCGTGAAAGTTCTTCAAGGATAAAAAGGCAAGTTGTGAATTTGTTCTAACTTTAGTACCATATAAAACTAATACTGAAATCCATATGCAAACTTTATTTGGTGAATATATTGAGTTATAAAAGGAATTTATGGTGAAAATTTGGCCTGAGGTCAACTCATATCTTATAAAACAATAAAGAGGTAGAAAGCAATCAATGTTGTGTAATTATAACACGGGTTTTATTAATCTTTAAACTAAGCTCCGACTCTGGGAAACCCATACACAAGAATTACGTTAGTACGGCAACTAAAGATTGCTCTTTTCGTGTTGTTAAATAGTTTTATCAGAAATCAATGTGGTGAAAACAACTCGAGGAAACGTTGAAACCTGGTAAAGAATAGAACATGTCAATAGTAAACCTGTTAACATTATATCAGTAAAAACTAACAACTTTTATTCTCATCCTTGGTCATCGTTTATCCTGACATTATTTATTAAAAGACAACTGATGGTTAATGCTCAATTTTTTAAGATACCTTATAAGTCTCTGAACATTTAATTATAACATTGGCCTAAACTTTTCTGCAATTTCCATTGGACATTTTTCACCACTTCTGTATAATAGCAATTCAATGGGTTGTCAATGGATCCATCACAGAACTTTATAGTAATGTTCTAAATCCAAATGAAGTTGCTGTTATTTATTCCTTGCCTGTTGGAAGAATTACACAGGCTCTTAAAATATGCCATCTTGACAAACTTGACTCATACTAAAATTTAGCATATGCAGTTATTTTCGCAGAGTACTTCATCTGGAAACTTAAAGCAATCCCTGGTTTATTACAACCTGGGCCGGGTCTCTTACACGAGCAAATCTCTTCTCTCTTTACACCAGTATCATCCTATATTGATCAGATGTTGGCTGGTATTTCAAGGTTTGAGATTTGTTGAGAAGAATTTAAAGTAACAATGGTCCATTATAAAAATCAATTCTAGTATTAATCTGGTAATGATAAAATCAATAAACACTCTAATCATCATTATAATTCAGTTACCAATTTTACACGTAACCAATTTCAGAAAACATGGCAAGAAACACCATCTCTCGCTCTTTTATCATTCATCACAGTTTCCTTCGACAAATCAGCTTTGACAGGTCTAATGCCATTTTTACTATTCCCTTCTGAAGACAAAAACAAGAAAAATTTGAATAAATCGGAAACGAAATTTTAATGACATCAATCTATCATTGTTTTCGCGGGTTTCAATAGATGAGTTCCTTTACTGAGTGATATCATTAACAGCTATCGCTTAACACCGTTACGGGAAGCGTTCATACATTGACAAATTAGCCAATCGAGACAAAGCTTTCTGAGCAGACAAAATGATGAATAGATGGATGGTGGCAAGTAGACAATGGATTAGATGTCACGTAGAGCTAGCACCCGTTAAACTAACACTTAATTCTAAGAAGATACATACATCATTTTACCTTGTGTATAGAATTCATATATAATACTGTAGAATTCCCATTTTTCAAATAAATGAATGGGGTATCTGTCAAAATATTAGCTTGATTTTTTTTAACTGGAATTTATCATTCAATAACTCAGTCTACCCTACTTCCTCTTCAGTATACAGTATACACATTTCTGTTTACACTTTCAATGTGAAAAATCTTAACTATTAAAAGAATAACACCCAGATATCTTACTTGGATGTCCAGTTGAGGGTTGCTTTACTGAAACTGAGATTGAACAACTTGAAGATTACATGCAATAAACTATGGAGATATTTACACATTTGTGATCATTTGTAGAATATCAACATAGGTTCAACTTGGCTGTATGTATATGAGGATGTGTGAGAAGAATGGCTCAAAATGATTTTAATAAAGACTACTTTAAATAGCACTTAGTTTTCTTGCTTTAAGTTCTATGATAATCAATTTAGAAAAATATTTACTATACTAAAGAATCACATATTGATAAAATTACAAGTACATAATATACATCAAACACCACATTCAAATTAGTAAGGGAGAAATCCAATTTTAAAGTAAATAAAAGTTACCTCCCTTGAGAAGATATCAAATTTACTCAAGCAAGATATTAGTCAAAATAGCTGATGCTGTAATCTTAGTTGGATGATTCTAGTAATAGCAAGTCATCTCTAGGGAGCAGTAATTCATCCAGGGAGCAGTTATTACCATACTGAAAGTAAACCAATATGGTCTAACAATCTGTTCACATGACATCAACAACTATCGTATGATCCATCAAGATAATTGTTACATCATAAACTTAGCATGTTACACGACTTAAGTTTCATCATCTCCGTTGGCCTCAGGTTGAATTAATCTCACTAAAAGCAATGTTTTTTAAGGTTATTGGATACCACAGAGGAGGAGTGATGTCAAGGTGTGTTTAAAGATGTACTCCTACTTTTCAGTACACATGACATACAGTAAGCATTTATGGTGAATAAGCTAGACATTATTTATCTAACAAGATGAGGTTTGTTTGACAGACAGATTCAAATGGCTAATGATAATGTACAAGACGCATGTAATGTGGGCGTATAAAAGACATTAACTGTTACATAATGAAATGTATGCAGTATATAATGTAAAAAGAAATTCTGAGTTTTTCTTCACGAAGGTAATGCAAATTGAGAACACATTTTCTGACTGGCATCCAACAGTTTCTCTGACTGCAATTCTTCTAGCTTACAAATTGAAATTAACACAAAAATTAGGTCTGAAATGAGATATGATAATTTTCTTAATTTCTGGTTGTGTTGAAACACTGTAGATACACATGACTCATCCAGTGTAAAAACTAGAAAGAGAGTGAAGCCTATTATCTGTTACGTGATCAAATGATTAGAACAAAACAAAACGGTTTCAAATTGTTACTACAATAAATTGCTTTTAGTCCAGATATACTTTTCTGACAAGGAATTTCACATGGACAAGCTAAAAAACAAAAATTACTTCAAAATCATTCTTGATAGTCTGCAATCAGATTAAAATAGCTCATCATATATTCATTATATACATTCATACTTAATCTAACTACATCCATTCTTAAAACAAGTTCAACCAAATACTAAAATTACTGTTTTCAATAAGAGCTTTAGTTCGACAAAGAAATAACCATCTAGCAGTTTAAAAGAAAATAAAACCACATATATGACTTCGCTTGATCTGAAAATTGTCAACAAACATTCATGCATTTCAACCAAGATATACTTCATGGCTCAAGTTCATTACATCTCATGACGACAAATGTATATTTTGTTGAAACGTTATGTGGCCAACCCTATTAAAGAAGTGTGTTATATTCCATAATATTGTCTTGTGTTTTTTTAAATGTGCTCTTCGCTTCTATATGTCATTCAAATCTTATAAGATATACTTCATCTGAAATTTGTTTATTTCAACAAATGCAAAACAGTAAATAGTCACACATTTCATCTTTTCATAAGGCCTTGCAACATTACTAGAAATTATTCTAGAAAATGGTCAATTGCCCCATGGTTGAAAGCTGATTGATTTTGTTGAGTATTTTCAAATTTCCCATAACATTTGTACAGCTCCCTGTACATCACCTAATAATTAAATCACCATTCCGTTTACACAGTATCACGCATTTTTTTCAGTTTATCGATGTATAAATCCGCCACAGATTTATACAGTTATAATATCCGCCACGGATTTATACAGTGTACACAGGTTTTTTCTGTTTATACATTGATAAACTGAAAAAAATATTCAGGTCATTCCTTAATTATTAAGGCTGGTGGACTACTGTTCCCCCATACATCATTTATTACTAAAACTGGTCCACTCCTGTTTTTGTTCTTCCTTTATTCTTACAATGGTATTGTTTTTTTCTTCTCCTGGTGATGCACTGAATCTATTCAGAGGAGATTTTTTAAGAAGTTTGCTCAAACAAGCTAGACCTTAAATTGTCATTTAATTACGACAGTAAGAAAAGAATGTTATTAGGAAATGAATACTTGGTGAGCCCCAGACTAAGTTAAAAGTGGTGTTTTTAACTTTAATAATGATTACAAATGAATTATTTATGTGAGAAGGTTCTAAATGAAGACATTTGCTGACAACTTTAAGTGTTTTTTAGGTGTATTGAGTAATAAAGTCATCTGTCTTCTCACAGTTCTTTATTTTCTTATCTAATCTCTAAACAGCAAATATCAGACCAATTTCTTTGGAATTTTCTTTTACTTTCTTTACTAATGGAATAATTTTAATATTGGTAATGACAAGGAAGTACAATTTATAGGGACATAACTATCTATTTCATTGCTTTCTAAAAGCTTTATTGAACAAAACATATCAAAGTATAACTAAAAACATATCAGTTTATGACTGTATCCCTTTAAATTTCAAATTCTATCGTCAACAACTGTTTTTTCTCTGTGAAATGTTTTGAAAATTGGAATGATGCAAATTCCAGTACTTTTGTGTCATAAAGTAACATATTAACTAGTAAAAAGTATCTTTCAGCATCTAATTGGTGTTTTGGACAGTCTTTGATGTCTATGGAAGCAGTCTATGCAGTTTAATGGATCACCAAATTGTCAATTTATGTTTTGTTAAAAATCCTTCAAATTCATTTTCTAACATCTTTGTAGATTAATGTAAGTTAAAAATAACTATTAAGACTAGATTGTGAACGATTCGGAGATTGCCATTGTACAAGTGGATCCTTGTTTCAGGACAATAACATGTCAAGCCTTACTTGTAATGGACCTTCTGAAAGCGAGGTACATAATTCAAATTACGTCATCCATTGAAAAGAAACAAGAAAACTACTCTTTCTCAAAAAATTTGTGAAGGTAAAATTCATCTGATAGTATCATTAAATATTTTCAACTCCAACTCAATTCCAACTTTAATGATGTAAAATAAGTTTCGAGTTAGTGGGATTGGAGAAGGACATTATAGAGAAGTCAAAGTGACGATTTTACTGCAAGCTGCGACCTTGGTTTGCATAATGAGCCTCATTCTGGATTCAATATGGCTGACATGTGGACATGGTCTATCATGCCCCCTTGATAAAGTGTTTACCTTTTTCACGACAAACCATTATTTGGACAATATGATATTAAATCTTTCCTGAATACCATTTAGTTTAATGCCTAAAAGTGCATTCATTAACACAAACTTACTGAATAAAATTTTAAAATTTAAATTCTTAGAATAGCTCCAAGTGTATATAGTAAAGGGAGAAAAGTATGTCTTGGAAGAGTCAAATGACCTAGTTTACAAAGTGCCGTCAGTCAGGCAACCCGTAGAGAAAGAACCCTCAATTATATCAAGATATGAATATATACAATTCTAAGTTCTTGTCATCTCAAATTAATTAGGTACAGACGGGACATTAAGTAGTCATTCAAACTTTACCCATAATCCAATAGAATTTCCCATCAATCATCACAATACTGCCTCGTGATTGGACAAATAAAACAAACATGTCTGACATCAAGTTGACCAATGCCATCATATTCCTTACAAAAGAAACTAGTTTTCGTGGCAAATAGAAATAAGTAAAGACAGAATTCAGATCCTATAGACCGTCTGCAATATTTGCTGAGGTTAATCGAAAGGGGGGATAATTCTATTGACAGGTCATAAACCTATCTTTCAAAGCAAACAATTAAGCAAGAGTAATTACAAGTTAAGCGACTTACAGAATAACAAAATGCGTACTTGTGTCTTATATGACATCATTATTCCTTTGGTTCTCGTTGCTGTAATTGAAGTAAATTGTATTCTTGTGTTTACCCAGACAACGTATTATTATCCATTTAAATTACATCCCTTTAACCTAGTTTTTTTCTCAATTGCTGCATATCATATTCCTAAAATTCATGCAACCTTCAATCGTGGTTTTGGAGAGACTGTTAACATACATTTAACATCTATAACAGGATTCACATACATTTAACATCTTTAACATGTGGTTCACATACATTTAACATCTTTAACATGTGGTTCACATACATTTAACATCTATGACATGTGATTCACATACATTTAACATCTTTAACATGTGGTTCACATACATTTAACATCTATAACAGGATTCACATACATTTAACATCTTTAACATGTGGTTCACATACATTTAACATCTATAACATGTGATTCACATACATTTAACATCTATAACATGTGATTCACATACATTTAACATCTATGACATGTGATTCACATACATTTACACCTATAACATGTGATTCACATACATTTACATCTATAACATGTGATTTTTTTGTCACAGCCTACACAATAAGACATGAAATGAAATATCCTGCTGAGAGAAACAGAAATCAGCATGAAATGAAGAAGTACCACCAACTCTTCCATATCAATAGACATATGAATGTTAAATAAGCACAAGAAAACAATACAATCATTTTTCTTTCTGAATTGCTAGTTCAAGAATATAATCTGGTACAGATTTACCTCAATATTAGGGAATTTGTCTGAAATAATATGAATAATTCTGCATCTTGTCAATGATTATCAGTGGAATCTGTACATAAGCACCTTTTCTATCCAAGATGTTCACCTACAATGATACCTATTATGAGAGTTAAGTCTTCAATGAATACCAGTATTATTGTAGAAATCTTCTATGTCAGTAACACATTCTTAATCTTATTACTTCAGATCTTATGTTATTTCATATCTAATATAGCTGGCAAGTCTGATCCAGGCAACACTAGACTTCAGCATTATTCTTAATATCTACAATTGGTATGCCTAATACTTCTGCACTTCCAGTTTCCAGTTTTATACAACCAAGCTTGAATTGCCTGTTCATTACCGGACTTACCTAATTTAAATCAGCATAGATCTAACATAGAGCATATATTTTTTTGCAATTACCTATTATTATACCTAAGTTGTATATGAGCCCAATTCCTCTAATTCTCGAGTTCTTAAAGTATAGAAATAGGTTAAGCAATGCCTGTAAGATAGGAAGTTCTATAATAATATGGAGCTTGATGAGTGACTTGAGACCTGGTTCAGGAAAGTGGCTGATGAACAGTGAAGATTATTATTGAATGTGGAATTGTCATGATCCTTTTGTCTTGAACTTTTTCATGATAAAAAATCCTATGAATAGAAAATATCCAATTGGAATCACTAGATTCAGCAGCCTGCTCTAGATATCTACTTTTAGCATGTAGAATATGATAGATAATCAAGTTTTTCTTGTAATAAGACAATTACTTGGATATCATACATTCAATCATATTTAAAATCATAATTAGACATTTGAGATTATACTTTAAAGATGCCTTAGCTCATTTTTCTTGGTCAAATCATGCTTACTGATTGATTAATCAATGTTTTTAATGAATTATATAAATATTCATATGTTAAAATACCGTATGTGGACGTAGAAAGGCTGGGGGAAGTCATTTACTCAAATCTGCTTTGAGAAGCTAAATTTAAACTCCATGTTTGTTCACGTGACCAAATGGCGTCATTATTACCGACTATTGAGCAAGCGAGTGGCTGCTTCACCATGAGATTTTAACTCATTTTCTCCTCCCTGAAATTACACCAACGTTCATAGACATCCTTATCTAAACATATTCTTGGATTTTCTTGATTCCATTTCTTCTTTGTTCCCTTCATATTCTGAATCTGAAGCCTTATTAAATTGTAAACTATGCATTCTTCGAGGGATTTTTGAGACAAACTGGTATTTTTCCCATTCATTAGAATACTTCTACTTTGGATTGATATAAGTATCAGCCGTCCAATAATCGAATATATATATATAAATGAAAATAAGGGAAACCATCTTTAATATAATAAATACTTACACAATGTGTAAATTTATAAGATTAAACCTGCTCATTTTTTTTTTGTAAATCTTCAGTTAAAGCCAGACATCATTTTTCATTTTACTTCAAAATCAAAGAAATGTGACATGATTTGCCTCATTCCATGAAAGATATATTTTCTCTTGTGAGACATTAAATGGCTGATTTTAACCATCATTTCTTTAATACTGAACTATACCAGACTTCAACACAGAGTTTAATGAAAGTTTTCAATTCTTTTCTCCAATAAAAGATATACAGTGCATTCATGGATATTTGATTGGATAACAATGTCCATTTTCATAATTAAATAAAACCTTGGGAAATGGTGTTGGCATTAAGAAAGTGGAGCCTGTTGTAAGAGACATCCCAGCTATGCACTATTTGAACTATATGATTACTCAGAACTATTTCCAGACCATGATTTTTGACAAAACAACATGGCAATTCATGATCCTACTTTTGAATCACCTTAAGCCGATCCTAACTTGATTTGCCACATAAGCATCCTTTAGAAAGAAAGCAATGAGATTTTTAAAGTCATTTCTGTACCCTTTATCATACAGAAATCATTTTCAGTTGTTTTTAGGTGCAGTATTGGGCACATTTTGAGAATGAGGCATTTATTGTCTCCAGACATCAAGTCTAAGAGATTTTCAATAATACAAATATATAACTGCACTATTCTACTATGCATATTAATACTATAGGAGAAATAATTCCATCTGAATTTTGTCAATGATGGTTGATAATAAAATAATCCAGATAAGAAAATGACAACAGATACTAGTCTTGTTAACAATACGAACTGTAGAAGCTGTCTGAAATACTGAATGTTTCACAAATCTTGAAAACATTAACGAGATTCTTAAATAGACGAACTTCCCTAAACAGGAGATAAGAACAATATAAGTGTGAAAATTGAAATAAAAGAGTACGAAAATTGCGCTATCAAGTTTTTTTTATTTCAGTTAATCAAATTTTTAACCATGAAAATATCTGTAAATGTATACATTAAACACCCAAATTTCCTCATACATCGATCAGCTTGATGTAAGAAAAACCATCAATAAAAAGTTTTCCTAAACACAAGTCCAGACAGCTTCGATTTCTACCAGTAAAGGAGATCTTTATAATATAAATCTTTAATTCTTTTATATCACCCATTTTCATAGTTTATTTTGCATATTTTAGTGGTCTGTGTTGCTTAAATTACACACCACATTTTAAAGACTTCAGAAGAGTACTAGTTCTAAAATCAGAGGGTTGTCCTCTACTATTTCAAATGAGTTTATACTTCAGGCCTTTACAGATGGGACAAAAAAGGAGAACATCTGAGTTTCACAAGATACATGCATTGTAGATTCCTATATATTTTGACAGTTGACAAGCCAGCTTCTGACGGAAAAACTTTTGTTTCATACTACATGAAATTGCTCAAAGTGAATTGTTTTTCATCTGACATATTTTTCCTGATTGCACACTGCATGACATTGATCATTCTCCATAGATCTTGGGAAGTAACACTGTGTAGCAAGTGATATAATCTAACCAAGATAATGGTTTTAAAACCAGAAGTGAAATCTTCAATCACCAATCATATATTATCAGCTCATAAACAACTGCCTGACTGTTTAACATTGGCCATTAGCAAAAGGAAAGCTTCCCATCAAACAGAAAGATGAAAGAACCTGTAGAAACCAAACATGGCTGTTTATGACTGTAAGAGATTACACAACTTTATTAAATTCAAATCAGAATTTCTACCAACATTGGATTTGTTCTTTTCCAGTTGTAGGAGGTTACAACAATACATTGGAATATTTTTATCTTCGAAATTGAAGAGTTCTGATTTATTCATAACTCATTACTTCACGAAAGTCCTCTTATTGAACACAACATGACAATTCCAGCTTTTAATTGCCCAAAACAGATGAGGAAAAAGATAAAAAATAATCCTAATAATATAAATTTCTGCCATTATCCTCATCTTTTCCTCTACAAATCTCTACGATTTCAGATTGGATAAAAACTTTTATTGTTGAAGTGTTAAAATGTTTAATGTGCATGTTAAACCTGTGATGATTAGAATTTGAGATAAAATAACATTGTATCGCTGTTCTTCATCTGTTTTTATCAGCACACATCATTACCCATTTATAGTGGTATTGTTAACTGGAACACTGGGTTAATGTCCTTTGTGATATCCATGATGAAGAATTATTAATGATCAGGGCTATATTGATGGTCAGAGCTTTTTAACGATGAGCTTAGTGTTCAGAAACATTTTTTACTCAAACTTTACTTAAATCATTTTCTGTATAGACTGTATTAAGGGTTATTCAGATTTCTTTCTACTGAGTTTTAAGAATTTGTGCATTTGTGAAAGTGCCATTTTGGGGAGATGATTGGAGTCTTGAATATATGTTAATAATCTTCAGTACTAGAAATGTGTGAAAATCGCATAAATTCCTTTAAAAATACTTCAAACTAGGAATTGTACTCACTATTTCTATATATGTCATTTCTATAGAGTATCTTTGTAACATGGATAATTCTGGACACACATTGATTTCGATGGTGAGCTATGAACACTATAACTGATTGGCTTAGCTAAAAAAATTCCAGTTTGTGAGACTAAGCCAGATAAGTAAAATAAATGGTGCATCTGCCCCTTTAACCCATAGTTTTTTGGCATAAAATGATAGTATAGAAACAGCAGAAACTTGCTGGACAATAAAAAATGTTAAATTGTATTGATACATATATATGTTTTTTTTTTGTTCTTACACATTCTTTAATTAAATTTGGATATTTAGATGTTTTTAAGTCTGACAATGAAACCAAGCAAGATTATCAAAGCCTGGGGTTTATTTTAACTTAATTCAGAAAAGTGAATTTCAAAACTGGCTTTCTCAATTTCATACAGTTTACAAAATATGTCAGATTTCAAAGCCTCAACATAAAGTGTACATGTTCGAGGCAACATAAAACTTGTAAAATTGTAATGCAGACTGCATGGTCTACAAGTATTCATGTCTTCATTAGCCCAGTCAGATGCAGAAAAGTAGTAAAGTAATACACAAATTTCATTTCCTCAGAGTTTTGAAACCTCTGTATGTCAAAGATTAATGATTAAATTTGAAAGATAAATGCAAATCTCATAATGATGTAGCAATATGTAATACAAGAGTTCATATATCTAGAAAAATTTAATATAGAACTAAGGAATGGAATAGTTTTTGTAATGCCAGGAATTGGTTCTAAGAAATAGAAAATGAAGATCTATTCAAACTGTAAATCAAATAAGACATGAAATGAAGTAAAGGAAATATTGTAATTTTCAAATCTAAACTGAATTTTTTTACTGATATTAAACTGAGCCACGTTATTGATTTAAGGAGTTGTATTAATTTACCAAACTTCTTCAAGCATATGATGATTTTACAACATGACTGTCAAAAACTGCTCCAAGCTGTCTACCGATTCCAAATATGTCTAATTCTTTCCAGATATATTTAGATATTGAGAGAATAGACATTGATTGGTTAGACAGAGATAAATATCAAATGTTTAAATTTTACTGAAACTAAACCTGGCACTTACCATTTAATATCAGTCGTAATATGACATGTCTATTAATATTACATACTTTGCCTACAGGCTTGACAAATAACATTACTACACTCACTTAAGAGAATTATTCAAGGTCTACTATAATGCTACAAGGTTTAGTAAAGTTAAAAGACATTTTGAATATTTCCAAGTCTCCATTTCATATTTTCAATATTTAAAGAGTTGTAAATTACCTGACTCAAACCATCCTGTAGTCATAAACCTAATCAGCTAGTGTAGAGACAAATATATAAGTCATGATCTATTGGAGATCTATCTTATTTACATACAATCAAACCTTTTTCTTCAATTTTTTGATTTTTCATTAATTTACTGTTCGACTTATTAAAAAATTTCTTTCTAAGACAAGAACTGGCACAAAAAAATGACAAGCTCAATTTCATCTGTTAACACAATTTGAAACTTAAGTTTGATGAAACAAATTGGAACCAGTTTTTTGCCATGTCAATTGCATCCTGTCAAAGAATTTTGAAATTGGACCTAATATCTCACACCACCATATTATAAACTGACATCCAAGTTGACAACTTAAAATGACAAGGAGTAATTGCAGATCTAATTTGAGCAGGTTGACTTTACCATATTCAGTAAATAAAGGCCAGTTTTTGATGCTGTTTCCCATGAAGAAATTTTGCCAATACAGTACTGTTGAGGGATCTTTAAAAAGCACAAGATCTTGGTACATTGTCAAATGAAATGCTCACTGCTCAGCCACTCTGACCAGCATCACGTTCTGCAAATTAGCTCAATTTAGTTGAATTATTCTTAAAACCTAACTTTGTCAATTTTGACAATTCATATGCTTAGATTTTACTCAAAACTCAAGAAAGCAGACAGAATGTTGGAGCTATCAAGAGAAGTAAGTGAGATGACTAAACACCAGAATAAATAGTGTTATATGATATACATAGAGAAAGTAATTCATCAAGAAGTCAATTGGTAAGACTATGATCTGAGCCCTGAGTCTCCTCCTACTCTATTTTAATAAAACAATGTCTTCCTATCTGATAATTACTTTCTATTATTCTTCTATTGACTCCTACAAACAAACTCAATATTTTCACATATTTATACACAATAAATCTAATGATTTCCTTTTTATGACTCTAACCCTAGAGAGTTCATCTAGTGCGTAAAACGCTGATCGAAACTTCAATTAAAAAGACGATGTGCTTCATGTAACGATTCTAACTGCTTATTAACTGCTGAGAACAATAAAAGCTGGAGTTATAAAGATGATTGTTAAAAGAGACCGCTATTTATTTAAGTTTGTCAATGTATCAGATGTCAATAACGTCAGTGTTTGGAGTAAACAGATCATTGCTGGAATAATATTTCATTTTTACTCACAAATTAATGACAGTCAAGAAAAGCGTTCAAATATAAAAATATGAGATATGGAAAGTCAACATTTCATCACTCTATCAACTCCTCTAATTTCAAATATTTTTTTCAAAAATGATTTATAAGCCTATTATCAATAATTAGAATTAGAATATTGTAGCTATATGTGGAAGGATAATGAAGTACATGTATAACAGGCTTCTTAATGAGATCTCACTATATTCTTAACATCACTGCCTGGCAAAGTGGGCAATAGGTGACAGGATTACTGTGGGGTAGGTGTTTAATCAATGGAATTTGAGGGTATCTTTCAAAGTTTTTCGCTTCGTACTGTGGTTTTTCCTTTTGGGTCCTATGACATCAAAGATAGGTGTTTGGAGAGCATAATATTATAAACAGTATACTGCTCTGGGAATGTAACGTTGATGCTTCGATTACTATTAACATATGATTCTCCACATGAATCGTAAAACGGTTGCCACAGGTACAGTTGCAATCAATAAAGCATGTTTGTATGCCATGCTATGTGAAATTAAGGACATGTTCATTTGTAAGTCAAAATTTAAAAAAAAAAAGTATTCTAGTAACAAAAGCATTTATATTGGACAAAAAAAATGGAGATCCCTTAAATCTTGGAAATTAACTACAAGAAAACTTGCTACGAATTATGTATAGTGTTGTTCATCTTAAATAGTCTAAAAGTGTCAGGTTATGATTTCCAAATCTGATTGAATTCAGTTTCAATCAACAGTTTTATGAGACATGACCTGCTTGGCCTTCATACTTTGTGAAATGAAATAAATTTTATTTTAAACTTTTCAGAGATTTATCTAATTAAGTCCACCATTTGAATAAAAGCTTCTCTTAATTTTCTCCCTAATATAATGATTTTCTATTGGATAATGTTATTTATAAGCACGTCTTCTATTGGTTAATAACACAATGTAACAATGATAGCAATTGGATTATCTGAAAACTATCGACCAATACAGAATGATTATAGCTCTAGTTTTCAGTTCTTATTGTGAGCATTTCCCAATTCAAACCTAATTTACGCCTGGTATGTTTGCTGTAAATTACCCATGTTGCATTAGTCATGGTGTAGTGATATGAAGTAGGGAGATGTTAAAAATCTATATTTCTATGTATTCATACGCTATTGATCTGAAGTGTCTATTCAATCATTTAATGATATCTCACTTTAATCCAAATCTTTCAAGTAGCCTACATGCTTAAAGAATACCAAGTCTGAAGCAGTAACTTGCTATGAACAGTAATTACTACCGCTGGTTAGTTTATAATGTTATATTCAGAATGATTAGTACTTTATCATCTTACCTACCATCAACAAAATATTTAAAAAAAGGTTTTTACAGCAACATACTTTCTCCAAAATTGTTGTTCCTGATGTGCCAGTGTTTTGTTCAAGTTGGAATCAACATCTTTTGTCGGGTTGCTGGTTTCCTATTATATGCTTTAAAATCTTGAATCTTGAATACCAACTAGCCAAATTAAACAAATTTTTACAAATAACACAAACAAAATGTTTTGTCTCAATTTGATTATTTATTCATGAATTTGTGGATTGGCACTCTTTCCATTTGCTGATGTAAAATTTGCTAGAAGATTAAAGTATTTGAATAACATTAATGACAACTGTAGTTGGTTGATGAGATTTTTTTTCAGAAAGTTGTGGACCGTTTTGAAAGAGGCCAACACAACACTGGAAACTCAACAAACCAGAGCAAACAAATTCGAGTTAACTATTTCAGCACAATCATTTTTTTTTTAAAATACTGATTTGGTGCTGGTTGTCTTACATGCCTCCTACTGGCATATTTGGTTTGGTTTAAAGAAATCTGATTGGTTATCCAAAGCCCTATCACAATGGACTGCAACCATTTGTACTTGGTCGCCGGAAAACATGAAGAAAACGCAAGAAAAATTACAAATTCTTTAACAGTTGCTGCTAAAACTATTACATATGCAACCCATATTGCGTTCTAAAAGCACATTTTTAATCAAACCTATGTGCTTGGTGCGTTTGACTTGTTTTGCATTCATGGAGATATTTTGTCGCTTGTCAATTCCATAGCAATCTCAACAGCAATTATTGGCAACAATGGCGCCAACCATACGGTATCTGATGCTTCCTGCAAGCTAATACCATGCTTATGCCGACCGTAACACGCAGAACTTATTTCCCGTCGCAGCAGCAGCTCAGTAAGGCTCCTTTCAGGTGTGACGAGGCTATCATGGATTGATTGGGGTTTAAAGGGAAATAAGGCTATAAGATATGTGTGCTTCAACATCATATTCAAAAAGTAAAAATGTCTGAAGAGATGATGAGGAGAAATAGAAATTATGGTTTTGGAATAGCTCAGTTGGTAGCTAATAAGTTTTTGTCTGCTAGGCAAGTAGATACAGTGACTCCTGTATGCAAGATAATATGAAATTCAGTGTAATACAGGTCCAGTGTTTGGTTTAAACCCTCGCCATGCTGAACAGATCTGTTGACTGATCTCAAACTTTATTCAATACTTAGTTAACCTTATACTTTTTGTTGTATAGAAGGTTCTTTGATATTAAATTTCCTTATATTTTTCTCTTTCCAATTCTGTATCGAGATATAAATATATCTTGAATTAAAAGTCAATTTCATGTGTGATTTGTCTAAAAGCATATAGGCCTATCTAATTCAACCCCAATACTTTTAATCAGCCTTTCATCTCAGCACATCTTATTGACTGGAACAAATTCCAACATGAGTTCTCCATTATTCCTGTTTTTTCACTTCTCTTTAATCTTTTTGTTTTGATATTTTATACAGCATCAGTCATGCTGTTTCAAATCACTTGCAGAGAATAGTGGAATGATTTTCTACCAGATTTGGTAGTAACAATTAAATTTATCTTTGTTCAGAAACATTGTGATATATTGGAAGTCTCAGAGGAATATTACCCTATATAGGCAGGTGCTGTCACATTCTGAGAGATTTTAAATTAAGCAAGAACACAGGAATATATATATATGGCCTTGAATCCTTATATCTCTTTAATGATATCAACATCATCATTGTATATATGGCTAGTATAGTTCTCAAATGAATGTTGTTGTTTTTTTTCAAATTGGATAAAATCGAAAAACTATCTAGAGGTCTTTTAAACTAATTAGACCTACAAATGGAATGTTTCTGACATCAACACATGATGTTAGTTTTCTTTATGAAATCACAGCACGTAATTATAAGAGTTATATTGTTACTCATCTTGATGTTTTTGGATCCTTTTATTCATTAAGATTTTATTGCAGAACTGTTGTAGGTTTAGTTTTCTATAGAGTTCTTGGCCATGTAGATATTTACACATCCTTTTCAAGTTTGAATAATGCAGACATAGAAGTTATCTTTCCTTCAACATTGTCTGCTATTCTCTATAACTAATGCAGAAAATTTGACGTAGCTAGTAATTTAGGAAATAAAATTCAATCTGAAACCGAGAGCAGTACTAGATTTGACAGTTAAACAAGATGTATTAAGTTTTTACAGTCAAATAAGACTGGGTATAAGAGGCAATCAGACAATAAAAATTTCTTCATTCAACCAATTTTACAAGGGCATGATGGGATATGTGGAGTTTCCAAACATTAAAAAAGGTGATCTGGAAAATTAAAGACGGTGTTCAACATTCTTGATGAATGTAGAACAGTCTCACAGAAATTTTTTATCCAATGAAATTAAAGTTATACATTTGCTGCGGTGATCTATTAGTTCCAGTGTGTCTGCTTCCAGTAATGGCTTGTTAATCAACTCACTGAACTGAATAACATTGAATTATGAAATATCCTTTATTGCCAATGGAAAATCCTACTTTCAACCATCCACGAAGAAGAAATTTAGATTTTTTTTTCCTGAGATGTAAAAAGGCCACTATGTTCAGCAGACAGCAAACTCATTTAGCCAAGATTAGTTGGAGGTGAATTATGAAAAAGGTTGGAGTTCTCCAAGCTGTGTTGAGCAATAATGCTTGGTGCATGCAACTATTGACAAAAATACATGGGAACTTTGCCAAAATTAGAATAAATTTCGCACTTCAAATGTACTTTCAATCACTTCAATCACAAGGAAACATGGTCATCTAGTCTAAATTGGAATCAAATAAAACTTTCTGATTTCAAGTGATTTTAGATAGTGAGGCGTCGGATTGCTTTTTACCACGAATGACTTAAATCTTACCTAAATTTACCTACAAGAGGAAGTCTTCAGTTACAATGTTTGAATGAGGTCTGTCTGAGTTGAGGGCTCGTGTGTGCAGGACTTAAAGATGAAAAATAAAAAGATTTTAGCCTGAAAGTAATGACCACTGCAACAAATTCTTGTAAGTAGAGCATTGACATTACAATTACTGATCTGAATAACTATTTTTCTTTCCCTTTTATATAAAATATTGAATAGTGACATTTTGAGATTAATAGGACTTTTCAGATAACCCAATGACAAATCTTACTTTATCATTCTAGTATTGTTGAAAGTAATTCTCTACTGGGACAAGTGGAAAACTAAGATCAACCAAAAGTAGAGACAAAGAAACCTGGCAGAAACAGTATTTCAGTAAACTGATCCCTTTAAATGTTGACAGTGTTGTCAAGAAATTGAGGTCTGGAATAAAGGATACATTATTGAATATTCAATATCATTTCTCTGAAACATGGAAAAGAAGATCATAATTATTCCAGTTAGAGACGAAAATGATATAAATTAGTGCTAATATAGATTTTACAAGATCTCAATCCTCCTGAGGCCTTCAGTGAAAAAAATATAACAGAATATAATCTCCTGCCTCTTATAGAAAACTTATTTTTACATCTTTTACTTTGTGCCTTCACATTCAGAATGACTAGAGAGTACACATTCCAAATAGCATCTCATCACAACCACAGATGTGACCCTCACAAAGATAAATAGAATGAGCCTGGTTCGAAACAAAGGACTATATTCAGTTACAGAGTATGATTAGGACATGCCCTAGTAGTAAGACTACTGATGTAATCAAACAGTACTGTTCAAACTAAATAAAGTTTGGACTTGGATTAAATAGCTTTCTGATCACAAGTTAAAAATCTACATTTGTGTTCTCCCTTTCCTCACCCTCTCTCATGATAAATCAAAACCAGATAGTGTGTGATAATGCCATTTATTTAATATGACGAAGGAATGAAATAGCATAATAAACAAACAACAATCAAATAAACAATAAATCATAATGATTTATAAACAATATCATAAACTAGTTGGGCTTAATAAACCTACTATGCGCCAAACACATCACTTTCAATCAATTCAAAAAAGTGCTGATGAAATTTATTACTCCATTCCTGGATATATTTTTTCTTTCAATACTTTCTTCAACTTGAGCACTCTACACTTTTCCTATTCTTTAAATACCATTATCTCAATCGACTTAGATTATTTTATAGTCCTTGAGGATTACGACCAACTTTTAACAGATTGTTTTCACAATATACTCTTTTTACAGCAGAATAAATGGGAGCATTCAATGAAGATAACAATTTATTTCAGACTGACATACAACACAGAAGATTTTGATACTTATTAAATTTACAGACATTATAAAATTTGTTAACTTGATTTAGTGACATACAACCATAAAACTCATAAATAATTCTCTTGGGTAGATTGATTGTATTCCTATTGCATAGAAAGAAATATTTAGGTTTTCCTGTGTTTATATAAAGTTTTATTTTTGTCAGAGTTGTTGCATGTTGGCATGATCAAAACAATCAGCAGTATATACAGAATTTTTGACTGTGTATTGAAAATGTGTGGTAGGCACAAAAAATTGAAAATAGATTCAAATCTAAACAGACACGAAAGGCATGTTGCTACTTGATGCATCTGTAGGAGTCAAAATCTAGTATTTTAAATATTCACAATTCTTTCTTGTAATTTTACTGTATAAAACCATTATTCAAATGTGTTTAATGTACAGATAATATAATTCTTACTCTTAACATTTTTTTGAATTTTTTATTATGTAGCTATTCAAACAAAGGGTAATTTTATATATTTGAGGATATGTAACTGTATGAGAAGTATATTATATGAATCTGATTTATTTGCAGATAATTAAAGCAGTACTTACAATGTACAGTAAGATATATCCAAGATCCATTAACAGTTCTCTCTTCAGCACCATCAATAAATATAGTATTACATTCATACCATCCTTCATCATTAGCTTGGATGTGGGAAATCTCCAGTGATACTTCATCCTTTAGCGCCAGGCGATTCCGATATTGATGATGAGGAATTTGAGCAGGGTAGCCATCATATTTGATAAAGATTGGCTGTGCTAATCCATCCTTCTTCCATTGGATGATATATGGTATGGGATTTCCTCGGGGATATTTCAGTTTGCAGTCCAATGTCTGAACACCACCAAGGTTTGCTAGCTTCCGTAGTGTTGTCGTTTTTGAGCATTCGTAGAACTCTGAAAGTAGAAAAAAATAACATAAGTAATGACAAGTACCAACTGTATAAAAGTTAAAAAAATAAGACAATTATTATAGATGAATACTTCTAGAATATTTTATTTAGAAGTGGTGTTTGAAAATCCTTCCTTAATACATTATCAAAACATTGCCATAAAATCGCCAAGTATCTGCTGTTTCTGAAAACGTGTAGATAGGCTAGGTGGTTAAGTGTAGTCTTGGTTGACAAGACAAAATTTCGTTTTAAAATCTTGTCTGGGTAAAAAGATAAATTCTGACTGCAGCAGTCATAAAGTTTATGCTCATGATTGGTAGGGGTATACATGTAGATGATCAAGTCAGTACTCTCAATTGACATGACATTACAGTCTAGAAAAGAGTCAGGGATTTTTGATATAGACAAAAGCAGACTATTCAAAAATCCGACTTTTATGATAGTTTATTGTCATGATAATAAGTTACAGAAAATTCAACACAGTTAATAAGTTTATACTAGGAGGAAGACAAGGAATCACACAGACATTAATATAATATTATACAATAATCATTTCAATTTCAAATGCTATCCCACAGGTCTAGACCTCTATCTCTCATGCTACATTGACTCTAAACAGGAAGCAATCTCATCATCACAGCCTGAGGAAGGGATTGCGTTAAGTAGCTACTGAATGGTAGCAGTTTGAAGGGAAATAAATGGTATTACATTATTCATGATCATTTTATATCATTTTAGCTTTGGATTGAACAATTCTGATTTAATATTATGGGGTTATGAAAAAAGGTCAATAAGAATTCAAAAAATAAAGATCCAATTTAGACCTTTATAGGGCAGATTTCTTCAGAAATTTACAGAAAATCTCATATAAATTGGTCTCGAAATAGAAAGCTATATATTATTCCAAGAACGCTAAATTTAAGGATCAAGTCTGGAATTAGACAGTGCTTGAAGACTACAGATCAGATACACAATAAGCCTGACAATCTGTATTCCATACTGAATCGGTTTGTAGAGTTAACTCAAGAAATGATGAAGAGTTAAATGTTTATCAATAACGTTGTTTTCCAAGGAATGTGTCTGTTCTCTCATCACATAGTTTAATCAAATTTCTTTTCCAAATTACTACTCTAGTCTTCAGCAACTTCCTTGGTTTTTCAATATTTTTTTCATTCTTCTAATGGGATAATAACAATTTGACTTTTGACTGCTGCATTTAGTTTAAAATAAAGAATACGACCCTTCCATTCAGGTTAAGCCTTTTAAATGTTTGAGGTCATCAGCTAGCATCCAAAATATTACAAATCTGCACCTAAATATTTTTTATTAGATGTTTAAAAAATTTACTTTGACAGTCTGCCAATTTGATATTCACAGTTGGTCATTGCCAATAAAATGAAATAACAAGAAATATCTAAGATAAAAGTAAGGGGTAGAATTAGAGAATGAATGCTTTGTGTAGTTTGTAATTAGAATGGCTACACTAGAACACAAACAATCTGACCTAGAAATACTTTTCAGCTTCAAACTAAAATCTTGGCAATTTGATGGTCATCTGCTTTTAATTTAACTCATTCAAATCAAAATATCAGAAACTGGAGCCTTGACAGATAATTCTTGACAAATCTAAAGTTAAATTTGAAAAATTCAGTCTATGCTAGTCATTTCTTATAACAGTTTAACCATTGGCATCATTGGACTGGTAAGAAATATAACACATAAACAATAATATACCACATAAACAATATTATACCACATAAACAATAATATACCACATAAACAATATTATACCATAAACAATATTATATTATACCATAAACAATATTATACCACATAAACAATATTATACCACATAAACAATATTATAGCTATGAGAACTCTCCAAAAGTGATGTAGAGTTGACAAACCCAGACACAGTGTGTCATCTTTGGCCACATTGGCTAAGGTACTAATTAGAGCGCACATTAAATTCAATAAGGTTTTGGAACTTGGGTCTTGATAGGTGGATGTTATCTTGTAACAGATCTCTAATGTCAAGATCACTATAATTTGTTTGGGGAAACCTCAAACTGAATAGAGAACTAATGAAATAAAAAATACACTCAGCAGATAAATTTCAGAATAACCTTAATGTACTGATGTGTAATTTTGTATTAGATATCTCATTTTGAAGACCTAAATGACGGAGATCACTATAATTTGTCTACGGAAACCTTAAATTGAATCTAGAACTAATTAAATGATTTACATATTTAGAAGAGCATGGATTTCTCTGAAGCTGAACTAATTCCAATTATAATCGGTATTAGTAATGATATTAGTAGTTTATCATTAATACAGATCTTCTGATACATTGTTAAAGGTACATTACCATTTAGATTAACTTTCAAACTCAGTTTCAGTCAACCATCCAATCAATATCAAATTGTGACTTTTTAAATTCAACAATTATACTAGATCAGAGAGTTTTATTCTGATATTATGACCAAATTGTGGTGCCAGAGAAGAATTGTCATATTATATCATGACATTGTTCTATATGTGCTATTAGCATTCCTCCAGCTGTAACTATTGGTTTCTAGATTACAATGGCTTGAGGTTGCTAGCTTGATATGACAAGCCATAGCCATCCATACATGCTTTGAAAGTAAAGTGGCGTCATGCTTTTAATACATGTGATAAAGATCTGTTATTGGAGTGAATTAATACACCTTATATTGATATATCAGCTCATCTTAGCGTTATCCTCTAATCAACGTACTTAACTTCTCATTAATGCTCATTAACGCCTTAGATTCAGACTTGATAATAGCGTTTCGAAATCAAAGTATTTAAATGTGTAATAAATAGTATATGATTAAATGTGAAAATCAGGCTTCGTGATGTTAAGATATCTCAACCATTGATCATTTGTGATTGTGAAATCTATTCCTTCATAGTAAAAGTGAAAAAGTGGTCAAATTTCAGGAAACTTGTGGTCATAGATCCCTAAAAATTGCTATGCATCCCGGATTGATACAAAATTCAATTCACAATGTGCTGGGGCCTGTGAAGAGCTAAAGAATCAGAAAAGCAAAAGAACAGAAAAGGCATCAAGATCTTCAAAATTCCCATTACCAGCTAGATATATGTTATTACTTTTATTGGAATAGTCAAATACAGCGAGCTACGATGTAAAATGACCGTTTGGTTTAGAATGTGTTAAATAATACTTATATTGAAGCAAAAGTTTTCAGGTAATACACCCAGATTTCCATCATAAAATAATCTACTTACATTGTACAATGGTTCAGAGAGCAAAATCAACCTATATCATTTCAATTAACATACATAATTAATCACTATTTAATTAATTATATCTTTTTTTGTAGCCAATATTGCTTCTAATACTTTTTGAAATAAACTTGCTTTCAAATTGCAAGAAAAACATGATGAAATCTACAAAAGCTGTTTAGTTGTCATAGTTGTTCAGATTGCTTCTACGATTTTCCTAAAATGTTACGTCATCTTTGTAAAAGAGATTTTATTCATTTTGATCTATTCTGTGATTCTGACTTGATTGAAGAGTGGCGAGTCGGTCTACGCCTGATGTCTAACCTTTTACTGAATCAGCCAATCACAGACTGACAACTTCTACAGAAACCTCACAATCACTTTTCAATATGGCTTCCAATAATCTAATCAGATCATACAGACAAGACACAGATCCCTTCTTAATCTAATTAGCCAATCAACACAGTATGATAATGATATAAATCTGACAGAGTATTAACACTAACATCTAATCTGATTGGATTAAGCCTATTTGATTAGCCAATGATAAAGACTGTTTTATAATACTGAAATTACTTTGATTTCTGGCTACATATGAAAGGTGCCATATTTCTAAGCCTGTTTCCAAATCAATGGCTAGAATGTTATTATTCAAGATTCAATGAATATCGTAATTGAAGATTTGAATGAGTTATAAGCCCCATTTTAACAGAACGGAACAACAACACAGGTCTGAGTTTTGGTCTGTAACAATGGTTTGTATACATTGTCCAATGTATGCCAATCAGGTGTGAATATTTCTAGTTCCTCAATCTTTGGAGTGGCAAAAATCCTTTTGGTCACAATGAAATGATGTATAAAAATTATACAGACAATTTGCTATGTTCTATATAGAAGTCTCCGGGACTACTTGCTATTGAGTTAAATACTAAATTTTACTATAAGGCAGGTTTTATGGTCTATACATATTTTTTGGTATAATTTAAGTGAATAACTCTTTGAGATATTCACATTACATACCAATAGAACTGTTCAGAACCAATACCAATTATCAGACGCCCTTATTCCTATATGTCTACTATTCAGCGATATTCTGAAATCATTTCATAGTAGACACAACAGAACTCAACATAATTCTAAGATGTGTTATGGGTAAATATATTTGAGGAAATCAGCTTCTAAAGCAATAATTAAACATCCCTTTGAGTTAATCTTATGCCCATTGTGCAATTAGTTTCAATTTTACGAAAAGAGCAGAGAAATAGAACAATCTTATCTGACAAATGACTTGACTCAATGTCTTCTGCAAGTATAGTAAACCAGAACAATATCAGAATGAAGCATTAACAAATAGTATAGTTTTTTTCAATAGACCAATAATAGATAGTAAGAAACGATTGAAGTCTATATAAAACCACCAACTATCAGACTAGTGGAAAGATTAATATTGTATAATGCCTGTGAGCTATTACTGCTCTATATTCCTTATATAAGGTGATTATTGAACTAAGTTGTTTCTCTCTAGTCTTCAACTACACTTGTTCACTAAACTGGGGGTTCAGAAATTGAATATAGCAACTGTCTAGATAGTATTGACTGTTGGACAAAGTGTAACACAAATACTAATTGGGACAGACAATGTATATTACAGATCTCTTGAAAAATGCTTTTATGACGTAAAACTCCATTCCATTTCAATCTTATAGTTTCAAACTTTACTTCAGAAACAGGTTGCCATCTCTTTAGTCTGCTGCAAATTAAGGATGTGACAACAGTTTATTTTAATCTCAAATATCAAGATATTAAAGGTTATTCACCAAAATCAATAAGAAGTATTGAACTAAAAAAATCATAAATATCTGGTTTTGGGTATGGTATTTCACCATATATTTTGTACAGTCTTTGAACTCTATGTATTGTAGACATAATGAAGACCAAAAGCCTGAATTTTAGTGCCTTTCATAGCCATTTTAGACTCTTGGTTATATCTGATTTGATTCTTTATTTGTCAATGATGGTTGATTTGGAGTTAAGCGTTTTTCTGTCCCTTTCTTGAAAAAATTGACTCTTGTCTTCATAGCCCATAGCGTGCAGAAAAGTAAAATGTAAAACCCCATTAACTTCATTATTTAAAATATTTGACATTGAAATCAACTTAAGTCATAATGACTTTGACAACAATGAACTCTTCTGCCAATTACCTTATCAAAAGTACTTTGATGTTATTACATTATCTGAATAATAGAATCAACTAAATATATATATAATACACACTGAGATATGGCATTTCCCACGCCTTCTTTCAAAGGTTTTCAATTTCTACAGACCAGCAGTCAGCAATCTTTTTAAAGAGTTTTGTAATGACTACTTCTCAAATTGCTGGTAGGAGATTTGAAAATCCTTCCTGGAATTCCTTCCATCATAAAGATTATATTATCTATTACTTTCAATAATAATCAGTTCTTTAAGGTAATCATTTCCCCTTGCAGGAGTCATTATTTCCTTGTAACGATAGAGAGATCTGTACAGCCTTCAAGCTACTCATACTTCATTTCAATGGTGACATTTTAAAAAACTTGGTGAGTTCTGTAATTTACTGTTATATGACATTATTATTCATTCTCAACTACTCCTTAATTTCCACCAGCTTTTGTCAACTGACATCAAAAAACTAGAATTTAATATCTATTTGACTGCAGGCATCTCCCAGTAATTCATTGATAAAAAGAACTGTTTGTCTCCAGAGGGCAGAACTAAATTAGAATAACGTTAACTTAGTGCATAAGCATGCAGAAGTAACATCTTAATCTGCCAGTTAACTTCAACATTTCAGCCTAAATTATTTACACGATTTTATACTTAGTTATAGTTGATTTTAAATTCATTTGTTTCCAGAATGAGAAACCTTCAAGTCATCTACTTTAATGTAAAACAATTTACAATTCAATCAGGTAATATGTCTTTCTGCTTGTAAACAAACACTTGAGTCCACTGCTTGATATTGCTGTTTCTATTTCAACTAAGGTCAATATCATTTATCTTTTTGTCTTTTTGTGTCAACAAAATGAACTGTAGAACAATCACAATGTTATGTACATTTTCGCATCTTGATTTTGATAGATAACAACCATCCATGAGAACCAAAACCAAGACAATATGCTTTGTATTTCTTTGGTATGTTTTTGATTAATCATAATGGAACAGAAGTCAGAAGTAATTCTGAAAAGAGTAAGGAGCCATATCAGCTGGTATAGACGACTGCATTACTTTCATTACTTTCTTGAAATGTATAAATTAACCACTTAAATGTGACAAAATTATCTGTCAGTATCATTAAAAGATTTGGACCATATATTTATCTTATTTTCCTACTACTTTCCAATATAGAGAAGATTTCATCATGATGTCTTCTATCACTATGAAGATATTAGACCCCAGTGTAAATCATGGAATACACCATCTCAATTATAACCTGGCAATTTTCATGCAGAAAATCAAATCATTCCATTGAATAACCAAACTGAATTCAGTCTTACTAAGGGATGTTGGTTTGATCTAGACTTAACAATGTCAAGTAACTCACGCTCACCAGTGAATAAAGGGAAATTAAAATGTAAAATATGAGGAATAATCAGATTGGAGGTAAACAATGTAAGGAAATGAAGGAGGATATTGAGAGATTTTATGTCAATGTCAATCAAGACCAGACAACATCTGTTTATGTTCCGACTGTCAAATGTTTAGGTCCTCCTTACTTGTAAGCTATGTAACCTATAAGAATTTGACCACTTGATTAATCAAACTCCAGGGTTGATTTGTGTGTATTAACCAACCAAAATCTACTGGATCTATAAAATGATCAAAAATAGATTTATCCCATATTCATGACAGAAATTAATAAAACATCTGAATTCATGCTCTGTGTCCCTTGTTAGTAAATTTGATTTAAAGAGGCATATTCAATTCCTGTAGAATTTTTTTCTTTACAAGATAATGACCAATAACAAACCTAATTGGATTGTCAATTATTAAATAACATGTAATGTCAATCAGTTTTAAAGGTGAAAATAATATTTTTTTGCCAAGTAAGTTGCAAAATGTACAATTCCCTCCATTATTTTATTCATGGCATTGCGATCACTTAAAAAGATTCAAATCACAAATTGTATCTCATTATTTGTAACACAATATAAGCAGAAGAAATTTAATTCAGCTTTGAATCACATTTTCTAGCCAATTAGAGCTAAAGTAAAAGAGCATGTTGTTCTAAACACAGGAACTGTAACAGTAGTAATCTGAAATATGATTTATGGCCCAAATTATCAGAGATTTTCTATCTAATATTTGTCCCTAGCGATCTAAGATTATCCTGGATATTTTGTAACCAATGGAGCCAGTTATTCTGCTTGGGAGATTCTGGCTATAAAAGTCAATAGGCAGAAAATATCAGGATAAAAAATGGATGAAAATTTCCTGTCAATGAATCTTATGTTGTGTTTATGACAATTTATGAATACCAGCTCCATTGACACGAAAAATATTCTGTCGGTCAAGGATGACATAGGTTTGATTTATTCACTTCATGAATCTTTCTCACAGAACATTAGGTTTCTTTCATTTTTCAGATTGCACTGCAAAATGTTGGTAACAATTATATCAAGAAAGATTACAAGTCAATTGCATAATGGAATGTCAGCTGATGGGGCTCAGGTGTCACAGCTTCAGTTAAAACCCCCAAAAAATTTTATGCATGTCAAATCTCAAAATTTTCTAATGCCTTTGCTTTTGTAATGTGCAATATCAAATGGCAATCCATCAGTCAAAATCCACAAGCAGGCAAAATCAAACATTGACATGAATCATTCAAGATGTAAAGGAGTGAGTAAAGAAGGTTCTCTGACTTCAAGACAAGACTCATGTGTGCAAAATACAAACAGGTTTATAGATAGGCAGTCATAGTCTTTATGCTCGGACAGATTAGAGATTTGAACCAATAACCACCTAAATACAAAAAGAACTTTTAAGTTAAGTGCAAAATATGAAGACCTAAGAAATCGTCATTACTTTTTATGACTATCGAGGGAGTTGCATTTGAATAGTCCATATTTTGAATATTTTAGATACTTGTTAATAAAAAACTTGGATATAAAATAGTCTGCAATATTGTATGATTGTCCCAGAAACGTATAATAACAGTGTGTTAATATCATGATCAGAATAAAAATACACGTTCCCCTGGGCCATTACAGTCCCTTCGGCTAGACATTCCTACAGCAAATATATTCACAAATAGCGACTAACGGCAACTAATTGATAATTGTCTGTGCTGGCACGTAATATAGAAGATTTGAATGTAAAATGTCATGAAAACTAGAGAATGAGTAGATAATGACCTCCAGCAATGATAACCTTCATTATATACACAATAATTCATATGATTTCATAGCCATAATCTTTTCATAATCATTATGGCATCTTAAGGTTTGAAAAATACTTGAAAAAGTAATTTAGTAAAAATTAAAATATAAGTTGAGTGGAAACTCTAAATCAAGCTGCAATTAGGTTAAGAATTATCTGGTGTATAATTATGCTTCAATATTTTAAAATTTACATTGTTATCATTTTAATTCACAACCCAGGGGAATTATTGTGTTCATAGTTTAATCTAGAGCTATGATATATTTTAAATTTTATGTAACTATTAACTTTTCAATTCTTTGATTCTTGTATTGTTAGGCAAAATAATACATTAATAATATTACTGTTTAACATGCAAAGTAATATTAATGCAGTATTCTGCTCAATAATTTCAGGAAAACAATTAATTATGAAAGATGCAATGAATTCAGTCCATTATACATCAAAGCTGGCTCCACAATTAATAAATCATATATTTCTACATCAAAGCATCCTGGACGAGTTCTCAATCAGGCAGAATATTCTTCACTCAAATGAAAAATTGAAATAAATAAAAAATTAACTTGTTAAAAAATGTCATAACAGTATGATCAAACACTGAAAATTGTATGATAAAACCAGACTATCTGTATATGACATACCCATATCAACATTGAAATCTGTAGCACCTATGTTTAAATGTAACCATTGGAATTTTATGTACCCATGTTAACATGTTACCACTGGCATTAGATGCATCCGTATCTAAAAGTAACCATCAGCATTTTCTGAACCCTATTCCAAGTATCTGAATCCCTTTCCACGTGTAACCTTTGGCATTTTCTGAAACCTTTTCCAAGAGTAACCATTGGCATTTTCTGAAACCTTTTCCAAGGGTAACCACTGGCATTTTCTGAAACCATTTCCAAGGGTAAACATTAGCATTTTCTGAAACCTTTTTGCAACGGAAACCATTTTCATTTTCTGAACCCTTTTCCAAGGGTAACCATTGGCATTTTCTGAACCTTTTTCCAAGTGAAACCATTGCATTTTACGTTAGAAATATCCAGATGCAAAAGAAGCAAGACATTACAATGTGGTGTGTTGCAAATGCTATGTAAGTATTTGGCATCTAAAATATGACATCATTTTCATTCAGAAAAAATGCTGACCATGAAAACAAGTCACAAACATATTGGTTTCTTTTGTCTGAAAACTATAATTCAATGTTCGTATCATATTCAACATTTCAATATAATTCAACAAAATTTCCTGCTCTGCATCAAGTTTAGAGAGTAAACAGGGCCAATACAAATCCATTTCCTGAGTTTGGAATAACTAATGATAAGAAACAGTAAGAAGAGGAAAGTAACAAAAAGCCATAATTCTCATCAATTCTCAACTCGATCACTTAACGCAATACCAAACATGAGAACAGCTTCGTCAATATTTGTCATATGCTCGATCAATAAATAAAGTCGATTGATCGAAGAAAAACTTGGCTTCACTGGCAGACAATTAGCGGTCATTTAAAGGATTAGAATAAAGATAATTAGTCACATGAAGTGTTGGAGATAGATAGGGTGGAGGGGGACATCAAGTGTTCAGAAGTTTTTAGTTTCCAGTGTTTTGTAACCGCACAATCTCCAATCCACATAACTGGATGTTTTTTCCATTTCAGTATTGTCAGTCCGTCTGACCATTTTGGGCTTGGAAAGCTGGGATGAAAAAGCTCATGTATTATCATGATCTTTGCAGGTGTGAGAACGAGAGCCTTAGTCATGTCAGGAAAAAAAATCTAGAGATTTGCCTTGAAAAATCTAGAGATTTGCCTTGAAAAATCTAGAGATTTGCCTTGAAAAATCTAGAGATTGGGTGAAAAGTCAGAAAAACATAAGCAAGATACCAACTTGTTCTTTTCTATGTCAAGAAATTTACTAGGATTCCTAGTTACATACAATGAAATTGACAATAGCATGACAAAATAATATTAGTATGATCACTTAGTTCCAGCTCATAGAGTGCTTTCATAATAATACTATACAGCCTAACAGTAAATTGACTGATTTTTTTATCACTTAAACCACAAGTGGTAGACTTTCATTAACTAAATTGATAAAATACTTTTTATACAACAGAATTTGTATTTGTCACTAATTTCCATCTAAATCTACCTCATTTGTTAGAAGTAATTCAGAAATCTTAATGCAGAATTTCACTGAATTGAAACAGATTTTTGAAAAACACACTGTATTTTAGAATTAAATGAATACAATCTAATTGTTTGCCTATGGATTAGGTTCATTGCATAAAAAGTTATTAGATATATTCAAGAGATTTTTTTAGGATTTAATTGCAAAAATGTGATGTAATCTAATCACAATATCACCATTTGTTTTTAGAGTTTCTACCATAGTTCCTGTCCAGACAAAACTGCAGCTCTGGTAACCACAGACTACTCATTGGTAGAAGAACCGATCTTTCAGATGGACATTTGAGCAGTCCATTTTCCCAAAAACTTTGCTTCAAATGATATTAGTTTCCAAGTCATCTGATCATTCTAAAAGATTTTCACATTTCTTCATTGACATGAGGTTTTTGAGACATTGACACTAGTGTTCCTATCAGACAAAAAAAAAACAGCTCTGGTTATATATAAGTAGCCTAGAACACAATAGATTTCACAATGGTTGAAGTAACAATCTTCCAGACAGATCAAGTGCAGGAAAAATTACATCAGATCATCATACTACTTACCTAAGTGAGTCACACAACTTTGAAAACTTTTTATCAGATGTGTCCATTAGAGTTTTGTCAGTAATCAACTTATGTTTTAATGTCGATTCTTTTAAGTAAATGAATAGAAAATCTTTTGTTCAGCAATTTAACTTAATTCAACTACACGTTTTTCACTTTCACAATATGACTTAGTTAAAGGGCAAATGAAGAAAAATGCATTAGAAAAATTGATATCCCATTTCACGTAAACGAAAGTGAGAAAGAATTGTGAAATTAGAGTTAAAATGATATTATGAAGTTGCTTTTATTTCATTAGGACAAATAATTCAATGACATTTCTAGAAAATGACTTAAAAAACACTTTAAATTTATTGGTTTTTTAATAGCCTACAAATTGGATAAGAATAATATTTGTTTATTGTGGCACTTTGCTGAGTTTATTATTGAAATGTCAATTCTTTCTGCACACAGGCCTTTTAGTACAAAAAAAATGTATAGGTATTTCTATATCTCTTCCAAAAAATTTCAGAATAAGTTCAAAATCAAGCAGCAACTGAACAATTCTCAGATGATTCTGTACCTTTGCTTGCAGGCAGAAATGGAGCTGCCTGTCTACAAGACTTGAACACTCTACTGAGATTGCTACAGTCTGTAATATGTCTGTTTTGTCTATGTGACATTTGGTCAAATACTACTAGCAATATTAATATAGTTTTACTGTTAATTGCTGGTTCTCATCTCTCCTCAACACCTCTACTTAAATATCATTATTGGATTTCTACTAGACTCTAGTAGCAGGATACAAGTTCTTTATAGCTTCTAGCACTGGATTGGTACTAATCATACCTACTCATCCTACACTACTTTTACTATGGGAAGGACATTGGGACTAAGATTTGGAACTGAAATTATCAGCTATACATTAAAAATTATCTTTGTGTTATTCTTAAAGAAAGGCTTTCCTCAGAGTAACTTGAAAGTCATGAAAATGGTAACATCGAGTCTTCGCATGTCACCGAATTTTTCATTTAACAAAATTGGATTTATATTTAGGTTGAATTCAATCACACAGAAAAAATGAAGATTTCCTGGTAGGGTATATAGGCACATGTACTCCATTCATTTAACTATCCCTTACTCTTACCCTAATCTCTTACTAATCTTACTATACTGTCAGGGTAATTCCCTTTTGTCAAGGATAGCCAAATATTCTACATTTCAAAATTGAGTTATTTTCAAAATAATGAAAAGATGGAATAAATTGACCAAAATTATGTCTCATTGACCTAGTTAGTAAAGATTTTATATCGATGACCTCCGCTACTTCACGTCATATACTGACCAATTACCAGCAGGAAGATAAGATGTTAGGAGGGAGGTGTGAGGAAGAGCTCATTACACACACCATCAATTCCCCATCACAATTACTGATGTATTTAATGATAATAAAAACATGAGAACTGACACACAAATTTACTATTATCAATGGAACTTCTCAATGAAACAAAGATGACTGTTCTGACAACCAGGCACCACCTTATACTTAGTTTGCACTTGGACAGGATATCCCATAAAGCTTAAAATATTTAATTTGATTCATATTTTAATGTAGAGGTTTTCAATGGTTTAGGATTCCATATTAGATATGAAATATCATATTTATAATTTTGTCAACAAGATTATTTCAATTATATTCTCAGATTGAAATATGATATGTGATATTATTAATATTTCATTTGGTTTACACCCTGATATGAAAGACCATTGGCTTATATTTTTTAAATGTCTAATTCATCAATATTTCACATAGTTAATATTTGTGGCTCATATTAAATCCTCCATATGAAATATGCAAATAAATTGGCTAAAGTTTTTATGCATTATATTTCATGTGTTTGATATTTCTGGTTCATATCTGCAACCTTGATATCCAATATTATAGGATGTAAAGGTCCAGATGTGTTTAATTAAACGCGAAGAGGTAATATTTACATTCAGTAACAACTTGACATCTTGTCAATAGTAACGACCACCAGATATTTCCCATCATGCCTCATAATTCAATAACGGTGGTAAACTCTTCAATTTGATTATTACGAGTTCATGTCATCATCGTATCAATAAAATCCCTCTGTAGAAATTTGTTGATATGAACTCTATTCAGATTGTTATATTTACAACTTGGTATTGGTGTATCAAAATGTGAATCAATATTGTCATATATAAAATGAGCGGTAAAAAAATGTAACAAGAATAATTAGCACTACCTATATCAAAATGAAATTAAATGGAGTTCATTGTCATACTTTTCTGCACCTGTTTGGGCAATGCAGACACGCAGTGCTATGCAGTGTGCTATGAGGGAAATTTTGCCAGGACAGCTTTTTAAGCATACTCTCTTTCGATTTCCAAATTTCAAGGGACAGTCTGTAACAACTCTTTATCAATGTTACTACCTATGTATAATAGCTAAAAATAAAGTTATACCAGCAATGGAAAAAATAACTTTATTACTTTTCCCTAAAAAAATCTGACATCTTTGTTTTGAATATTGTAAGCAATGCCTGAATGACTGCAGATATGTCAACAGTCAAGTATAATGGTCTATTTAACAACCTGTATATTACTTTCAATAAGTGATTTCATCTCGTTAACTATGAAACAATAGATATCCTTTAAATAAACACAGTAAATATAAAATTTCATAACTCAATAAATAAATCCTGTGTTTCAGTGATTAAATACCATTCTAGTATTCTACATGATAAAATTCAATAATTGTGACCGAAAGTTATAAAGTTCGTACAGTACTTAGTTATAGAACAATATACTTCCATAGATTAAAACTCAACTGGTCGATTTTACATACATACCATCAAATCATAACATCACAGGGACTTGATTTTCTTGATTTCTATGTCATTCAAATAATCTTTAAAGCCTATGAACAGTTCCCTACAAAAACAGTCCAACTGTAGGCCTACAACTTTACAGGGAATGTTGGTGTGACTTTCCAGTAGCCTCAGTCCAGGTATAATGGTGCCCCATCCCTCACACAAACCTAACTTGCACTTTATGGTTTATTATAAATATTTACTTCTGGGCGTCTATTCTCATGTTCTCATCACTATCTAACACAAACCTTGGGGTAAAATTCACCAAAGAATCATGCCATTATGACAAAAAATAGATCTTGATAAAAGTCAATTGATAAGCTCTATCATCCCAATGGACAATAGACAGGGAAACCACAATAAAACTAAAGATCATACAAAATTTGTGCCCCAATTAATTACATACATATCAAGCCCCTGTGACAAAGCAAAAGCATGACAGAAAATATACATGGAAACAACAGTTAGACCATACAAAATCTGTGCCATGATTCATGACATACATGTACCAAATTTCAGAGAAGAATCAAGCTCCTATGAAAAAGCAAGATCTTGATGGCCACCATTAATCAACACAACTTGTTAACTTCGTCTAACTTTTGGTCAATAAATAAGTTTGAGAATGACATTAGTAGTATGTCAATATTAGACTAGGATATTATAAACAGTGTATATAGACAGTAAAATAGGGCTGATATTGAATTGATATTAAACTAATGACAGGTGATAATATTCTATTCTTCTTTCACTTTACTTACATTTCCTTGATACCTTAAAACATATTCTTCACATATAATAATACAACTTCCACTTTCATGACACAACCTAGAGCATTCTACATTAAAAACACTTCCCTTACACATCGCATATTATTTTGAATGGGGCTTTTCGCAATGTTACTTCTCTCTATGATCATTGGGGACATCTCAAAAATTTCCTTTAGCGCTCCATTATATTCACTGTCATGCATTTCATTGGTGAAGCAGGACATTCATCTTTAGAGCACATTTCTCTGTGACAAGTTTGACAATCAGCATCAAAATAGAAAAATCTGAATAGGTGGTCATAATCATGTTTCTTTTATCTCCAAGTTCAATTTCCCAAAAAGTCTTGTGAAAAATCGCATATGTATGAGATTGATCAAGACCAGTGTTGAGAGTGTGACAGAGTAGGACAACTAATGTTACAGGTACAAATTGGGATTGTCAACTCTGTATCACATCAACACTCCACAAAACATAATTTAATATCTTAATTCCAAATCTAAGACTACAATTGAAATATAGATTTTTCAGAAGATATCAGAAACAACTGATTAGCTTGATTTTCCTATCAATTATGTGCAGTGACATTTTCAATAATGCAGATACTAAAATAAACAAAGGCAAGTAAATGCATTAACAATGTTAAGGTTTAATATAAAAGTCAAATGTTTACAGTCAACTCTTTATGTTTTGTTTAAAGATAAATATGACAGTAATCTGCAAAGCTGAAAAGTTATTTAATCATATTATTTAATTAGTAGAAGTACTAGCGTTGTTAACAGTTCAAACCAATGACCCTGTATATTATCAAATATCAGATTTACGTAAGGTCCAGTATCAAACTTAAATAGAACTAAATCAGTATATGTACACTGCTGTCACGACATTTTCAATTCTTAGGAACTTTCAAATTGATTTTGCTTTATGTATGATTTCTAATTTGAACTCCTACTCCTCAGTGTGATAGTCTAGCTGTCATTTAAAATATTCATCATTATTCATTACCAAGAGTTGCATCTGGCATCTTTGTGTACATTCAAACATTCAAGCAGTGTCAGCACTAGTCTATGGTTACATCTTCTGGATTATTATCAAAGACTAGAAAGATTCCTGATAAAACTATCCAAACATTGTAACAGTTCTCAAGATCCAAGATCAATGATGAGAAATGAAGATCTTTGTATCATTGTCAACAACATCAGAATCATTGAAAACAACTGACATAACCCAAGAAAAAAACATCAAAAACGTCCCAATTAACCTAAGCAAAAAACACCAATCACATTACTGAGTTTAATTCAAAGCTGAAGGCAAGATCCAATCAAAATTCAAATGAAAACAGTCAACTAATTCAAATCTGATTGGATAAAAGAGTAATCCACCATTCACACTGAACGCAAACTGTTTAAAGATGGCTTAAAATAGGATGAAACATCATTCAGCCAACTTTACACATCAAACGTCTTTTCAAACAGTACCTTAATCTCCACTTAATTTGATTCGCTTTAACTTTGACAGTTACGAAGGCTATTTAAATCAAGTTATTTGAATATATCCACTGAGAGAAAGTAGTGGGTCAATTACAAGTCAAAAGACATTAGTGTGAAATAATTGTAACCATTACACTTTCTGTTGGAACAATAATTACCATTTGGGTTTCAGTACAAGATAAGACAGTATTGTTAATTTTTTTTCAAAGGAAAAAAATAAAGTCAGGAACACATTCTTTTGAATTTTTTTTCCTGAAATAAATATATATAGCATAAGCCAAACATCCAAGGAAGAATGGAAGGTGATAAAATCCTTATCAAAGATGGCGAAGAAATTTCTAGTCATGGAACATAGGCTACTTCCTGCCTAACCTTGACTGAACTGAAATATTACATAAAGCTCTGCTGTGGGCAATTAGAGAAATTATTCCTTCTTGTAGAAGTAGGACCATCTTGCTTGCTATCATGACTTGAGTTGCCATGGGATTGGATACCTTGAATTTATCTTTATCAAAACCAGAAATTTTCATGTGACTCTCAAACCTACAGTATGTACAAAGTGAATTTTGTTGAAAATTAAGTATAAATATATTGTAAAACTCAGCACATGCCAAAACTGAATCAGAAGACTTCATTCAAAATCTCACAACTGCACCATTATCAGTTTTCAACTTTCTGAAATATAACACAAAACTGGTGATTTCACATTCTATGGAAAAATGCAAGTATGAATAGCATGAATGGACTTCCAAGATTACAGTGCACCCAAGCTCTTCTATAGGCCAGTTAATGAGTTTAAATCAATTATTGTCCCACTTCAAATCATAAGAATATTAAATGTTTTTACAGAGTAATTTCCTGATGATTTGCCAAACATTTGTGTAACATTGGACATGTGGACTAAGAACTACTATGTCCTACAGAAGTACAAACTATTTTACAATATACGATCTTTATGATTTGTCAACTGTCTATCATTGTACATGTGTGCTACAATGTTTTACAGAAGTACAAACTATTTTATAATATACTATCTTTATGATTTGCCAACTGTTTAACATTGTACATGTGAGCTACAATGTTTTACAGAAGTACAAACTATTTTATAATATACGATCTTTATGATTTGTCAACTGTCTATCATTGTACATGTGAGCTACAATGTTTTACAGAAGTACAAACTATTTTATAATATATGATCTTTATGATTTGTCAACTGTCTATCATTGTACATGTGAGCTACAATGTTTTACAGAAGTACAAACTATTTTATAATATACTATCTTTATGATTTGTCAACTGTCTAACATTGTACATGTGAGCTACAATGTTTTACAGAAGTACAAACTATTTTATAATATACTATCTTTATGATTTGTCAACTGTCTAACATTGTACATGTGAGCTACAATGTTTTACAGAAGTACAAACTATTTTATAATATACTATCTTTATGATTTGTCAACTGTCTAACATTGTACATGTGAGCTACAATGTTTTACAGAAGTACAAACTATTTTATAATATACTATCTTTATGATTTGTCAACTGTCTAACATTGTACATGTGAGCTACAATGTTTTACAGAAGTACAAACTATTTTATAATATACTATCTTTATGATTTGTCAACTGTTTAACATTGTACATGTGAGCTACAATGTTTTACATAAGTACAAACTATTTTATAATATACAATCTTTATGATTTGTCAACTGTCTTTTATTATACATGTGAGCTACAATGTTTTACAGAAGTACAAACTATTTTATAATATACTATCTTTATGATTTGCCAACTGTTTAACATTGTACATGTGAGCTACAATGTTTTACAGAAGTACAAACTATTTTATAATATACTATCTTTATGATTTGCCAACTGTTTAACATTGTACATGTGAGCTACAATGTTTTATAATATACTATCTTTATGATTTGTCAACTGTTTAACATTGTACATGTGAGCTACAATGTTTTACAGAAGTACAAACTATTTTATAATACACTATCTTTATGATTTGTCAACTGTTTAACATTGTACATGTGAGCTACAATGTTTTGCAGAAGTACTAACTATTTTATAATACACTATCTTTATGATTCGTCAACTGTCTAACATTGTACATGTGAGCTACAATGTTTTACAGAAGTACAAACTATGTATAATATACTATCTTTATGATTTGTCAACTGTCTAACATTGTGCATGTGCGCTACAATGTTTTACAGAAGTACAAACTATTTTATAATATACTATCTTTATGATTTGTCAACTGTCTAACATTGTACATGTGAGCTACAATGTTTTACAGAAGTACAAACTATTTTACAATGTACTATTTTAAATCATTTGCTAACTGTCTAACATTAGACATGTTCTACAGAAGTACAAACTAAAATCAATGACCAACAGTTTGTAGGTTTGAAATTTTAATTAATGGGAAGCAGACAGATCAGCTGTTGGTTGGAGCTGGCCTAACTCACCTATATTCTATAAATTACTTAGTTTTAAGACATACAATCAGCATAATCAATAGGTCGGCTACAAACTTTACTATACTCTTTTACTACAGAACTAACTAACAATTAGAGGTGGTCAAGACATATACACAATGAATATTCTCCTTTCAAGGAGTTGGTGTCTATTCTTAGTGAATAATTTTATGAGTTTAAGAAACTTGTTGGTGTTGTCTAGGTCCAAGTCAAGTCAAGGATCAGACAATGCACTGAATCATCAACATTGCAGTCTATGGCAGCAGAAATACTTTTCTGATTTAATTTGGATTTGATTTCACCAAAAGCAATCACTTACATGGCGGACAATTAGATATACAATTACAAAACATTGAGAGATTTATTTCATAAACTACTGTAATCAAATCTAAACTTGACACAAATTATTACATTGACATTGTAACAATTTTACGCAATAAATAATCAACCTTCAAACATATCGACACACTTTCTGCAAGAATGATCAATTTAATTCTAATATCTTTATCAATAATTTCTTTTGATCATTTACAGAATACAACTCATAATTCATATAAATCTTGGCAATATGATTAGCACACAATTGACTTGTTACTATAAATAGTTCAAAATTAATTTGAACTTTCTCCTCGTACAGGATAAATATTAGAGTATATCGGACATATAAAATAAATTAATGTACCAATCGCATGACTAATTCACACAGGAAAAAACAAGGATAGAAGGTTAGAAACAGAATTAACGATCTACCTACGATCTTTTGACCCATAATACACTGTAGTATGCTTCATTAGACCAATCAAATCAATCGATACTATTGTCGGAGCGGCCAATTAGTGACATGCTTATAATTAAAATATGGGTAATCCAGAGAAATTGAAGTATGATTGAATTTGAGGTTTTGGTACCAACTTGTCAATTCTGTCTAATAATGAGGTTAAACTTGATTTCTGGGCACTAACATTTTAATTGATTCCAATATTAAATTTTAAATCTTTCTACTAGGGAATATTTTGTTTGTATTTGATGTCAATAATGTAAAACGTTTAAAATGGATTTTAAGTTTAGTTATTGGAATTGGATAATCATTTCTGTTTTGTTCAAATACACTCAAATTGGTATATAAATCAAAATATAAAATCTTTTTAATTACTTTAGTGTCACTCACAAGCAAGGAAGGGCAAGTTCCTTTCAGAGCCTGTGCCATTCAGTATCATTAAAGAAAGTCCTTGTGGTTAGAAATGAAGATATATATCTATTTGACCACTGAGTATTGTCAGACTTTGTCACTCACTGACATGGAATTTTACTACAATATTATTCAGTAGTTCCAATACTTATTAAATGGCTACTTCATAAATTGACCTCCACTACTATGAATGTAGTGTATATCTGTACCATCAGTTAGGAAATTCTTAAACTTCTGAGACACCTGGTACAATTTTGTGTTTTTAAACATGGCACCCGTATTGATAATCCACAAGTTTTATAATGTTTATTGACTAGTTTTAAATCTAAAGATACCGGCAGACAACATGACTGTCAATATTTCAAATCTTAAGACTTGAAAGAAAATAAGACATTTCCAGACTGAAATAGTGTCTATAAACTGTCAACCATATCAACTCAATATATCACAACTTTACTTTTGCTGTCAATCTATTACGAATAGTTATGATTTATTACTACCGATTGAACAATAGATATGTGTAGCATTTAATGCGAACACTATTAATTAACGACGCTGTCAATCTTCCCATTGATTGGTTAATAGTCACATGATATGTTCATATTCATATTAGGAAATGTACCAACAAATTATGAAATAATACATTTGTTACTTATTGTTCAGTGCCTTGCTGCTTTGATCTAATAGTTGGAAGTTTTAACCTTGGCTGTCCTCTCCTAAAGCATACAACAAGCTCAGTCATATCCCTAAAACTGAACCCCGCAATTTAGAAAAAATCTACACATGTCAATGGTACAAAGTAGCCAAAAATGAAAATGTAGTAAACATATTCTACCTAGCATGCAGCAAAAAAAATAATTTGGTGATCAATTTTGGGGGTTCGACAACAAAACAGTCAGCATTCCCTTTAATGGTATCTATCTAGCAGAATGCTCCTAGACTCATTACAGCGCGGTAAATAAAAATAGAAATTTTGCTTGATCCGATTTTGGTGGCCCTTGCCTTGAAAATTTGAATAAGCAGGAATAAAAACAATTTCTATTTTGTCAAAAATTCTGTTCCAGAGCATAAAGACAATATTTTTTTAGTGAATTTCTGCTGAAAAATATCAATTAGGTCATAGCCACCTAAAATCATATTAATATGATTTAGTTTCATGCTAATTATATACTAATATAACAATAGATTTTATTACTAATATAATGAAGTTTTTTGATAACATTATTGTAAACTTTGATAACATTATTACTGTTGTCAATGAATAAAATAATGATAATAATAAAACTGCTAATAAGGCATTTATCACTACAGGTGTATCATTGGATATTATTCTCACCTCGTTTCATCCCGGTAATTTTCAATCATATTATCAATTAATTCAAGATGTTTTCTATAGCACCTATTCTATGGAATTGTCTTTGGCTCAGTGGTAGCTATTTGTAGTCAGAATGTTGCTGGTAAACTTCAGAAGTTAATATGAACCATTAATATGGTTCTTGATCTTCTCATATCAAAATCAATATGAAGACTTCTATCAACATTTTCAACCTTTACCACAAAACATTATTCAGAATTAAATTTTATTGATGCTACAAAGAACAATGACATTCTTACAATACAGTATTACATCTGATCTAGGTGCTTGGTCTTCAGTGCGAAACCACATAAGAGAAAATCTTTTTAACTTGCAGAACATTTTAATTTTAATCAGTGTAAATGAGGCTTGGGTATTTGGAGATAATAAAATAGTTTATCTTTAAGCATCTCTATCCATTTTCAGTGGATCAATTCTACATTTTGTGCCAGAATTTAAAAAATGTCCTATATCTTGGTAGTGTTTCCAGTAGATCTGTATCAGATAAAAAGAGTAGGAACGTGGGTAAGAATGGTATAATTAAATAGTACTAGATCAATGATATCAACTGACAATAACTATTCTACAGACCAACTCCAGTTGACAGCTAAACCTGCATCACTCTTTCCAGCCACATAAAATAAAACAGGATGCCAATCTTAGACGGCAATATATAGACGACAATATAAATATACCCTTTCACACTCTGTTGTCCAGACCTGATTTATAACTTTCAAATCAATAGTCCCTTTTGTTAATTTAGTTAATAGTCATGGGCATCCAGTATGTAAGTGGCTGACATTACCTGTGTTTTAAAATTGTCTAGCAAAAATGATGTTAGTTAAATTGTAAACAAATCAGTGTCTCTTTTTCATGATGCCAATTTAGTTTTATCTAAATGATCTTGTCATTACTATTATAAGACAGACACACTGATTGGCTAAATCTCTTTCTTTATGTCCAATCAAAACAATGCTAATTGACACAGTGATGTTATTTGACTATTCTCTGGAACTCACTAGAGCCAAATAGGATCTGAGAACTGCGGTCACATGTCTTATATTGCCAAGGTCAGACGAATCAAAATCCAATTGAAAAACTCAGAGAAGTTGGTCTAAGGAAGAAAAATCGTTTAAATTAAATCTTTATAAATTGAAGTCAGTTAGAATTAAAAAGACAGCGAGAAAAAGAAACTCAAGTCTTTGAAGTTTGTCGTTGGCCTGTAAAGGAATTTAACGCAATAAGGTTAAAGTGAATATAACCTAATCACATTTCTAGAAACACATAAATACATTTATCTATTGAGACTGTATATATATATAGAACAGATTTCACTTTTGTTTCAAGTAATTTGATTCGTTTTCTGATATTGAATTATATTGCAAAACTTATACATGTCTCTATTGTTGCTTGCTTTTATTCAAATTCTTAATTTAAAAAGAAATCTGTCTCATAGATATTACATAATTGCTCTCAGCTCCATGAATATAGAAATGAAAGTTCCTTACCAAATTTTATTCTGAAACAGCATAAAATATACAACCTGGACAAACAGAGTTGATAACTATGAGACCAGATTCATAAGATCTCAACTAATCAGGGTTATTTTAACTCGATGGTGTATTTCTTTAGAAGTCAAAAAAAGGGACATGACATATAGTCAAGCATGATTATTATTCAAACATTTCATCTTCACAAAGAAGTGTTTTTTATCGTTAGTCTGTAAATAATTCAAATAAACAGTTAAGAAAAGGAAATAAATTAAACTGATTTAAAGCGGGGAAGTAAATCAAAAAGCCAACATATTTATAGAGAGGAAAGACAGAAACCTTGTTAATAATGTGATTTAAACTAGAAAAAACCTCATCCTATTTGTCTGCTACAATTTTTTATTGATCACTATATTTAAATGTTTGTTTAAAGTATACATTGTTATGTTGAGAATAAGACCATGTCTTGTCTGTCCCCAGCTTTTCTGCAATATTAAATTTCTGTCAAACCTACTTTGATGTCAACTCATTTTCCACTAGATTCACTTTATCTCTTTTGTTAAAACTTCAGAAAGGAGATATTCTGGACAACTTCAACAGTTGACAGAATGTAGAACTCTGAACCCTCAAATGACTTGACATGCCTTGCATGCCAGTCTGTCTGACCTGACTTACTAACAGGGCAGGAACATGGATGTAACTTTCTCATCTAACAACAGTTGTTCTTGACAAGCAAATTGTCCACAGCATTTTTTTTATTTGAGCTCTTCTGTTAAACACTATACAACTTGGTTTTCAACATCTCTCTTTTGAGGATTTGACTGTAAGACTGTCACGATCATAACTGTTTGTTTCCTATTCCATTGTGAACCCAACCGCTATTCTTACATTGCTTATACAGACCTGAATCAATCTGTTTGTAGTCACAGTTTAAAAAAAACAACAAAACAATGTGAAAATAAACCAGAAATTATTCATCGAACTTGTAATTTGAGTCTATATTCTTGAGCATCATGACCTTTCTCATCATGCAATCTAGCTTTTGGCCATATTCATTCAACTAAACAATGAATAGCTTGAATAATACTCTTGCAGAATATTTAATGTTTCACTAATTTGCAAACTAGCTTTATTTTGTGTATTCAGATTCAGATTTTCTGGCATAAATTGCAGAATTGATATGCACCATTACACATATTCACTGTTTGTGTCCTCCACCCAACTCCCCACATCCGTCAAACATATCAGAACAATTTGATGGTGTGACATGTCATTTATTTTGCATGACCACAAGAATATGAGAAACATAAAATATTGGTGTAAAACTTACACTACATAAAACAACTCAAATATCTAATAATGCTCAAATTCCTGTTGGGCTAAACACAATAATGATAAAATACGTCCAACAGGATTCAAATTCACTAAAACATTTATAGCAACAAATTGAAGCAAAATTATAATAAGTAAAAAAGAGGAGGGAGGCAAGGGGAGGTGGGAGGTAGTTTAAAAACTGCAAAATTACAACAAGTGTTTAACAGCCTTGGCGGGTTTCTCGAAGAATGACCCGGATGTTGTTTTATTAATAGTATGCAGAAAATAACCACACACCACAGGATTGGTTGAAACACAAAACGTATTATTTACAATAATATTTATTTGTGTCCTCCACCCAACTCCCCACATCCGTCAAACATATCAGAACAATTTGATGGTGTGAAATGTCATTTATTTTGCATGACCACAAGAATATGAGAAACATAAAATATTGGTGTAAAACTTACACTACATAAAACAACTCAAATATCTAATAATGCTCATATTCCTGTTGGGCTAAACACAATAATGATAAAATACGTCAAACACAGCCCCAGCTGTCATGCCCAAACAAGACACACACATCATCAAAATAAATACATAAACACAAAAATCAACAGTTCGAAAGTAATGGCAATGGCAGTTATAATAAAAAATATACAAAAATTAACATATTATAAATGGATTAATTAAACAAAAGACTAGTAATTAAAGGACAAAAGGGCTATGTTCTACAACATTAGCCAAAGAGTAGTAACTAAAAGAGAAAAGGGCTATGTTCTACGACATTAGCCAAGAAAAAGGTCTACAAACCGCATTCCGAAAGGATTTTCAAAGAGACAAAGAGGGAACGCCGATATAAGATTGCAATGCATTACTTTGCCAACGCCCCATAACACGAATTGCCTCTTCTGTAAGAAAGCGGTAGTTGCAGCCCCAATTCTAAATGAATGAAGTTTGTATAACTCAGCGTTCAATCCAATGAAAATGACTAATTTTCTCAAATACTGATTAACAAAATTATACGTAACCACTAATCCATCAGGAAACTGAAACAAAGGTCCTGTTTTGTGTGGACAGGACTCCATATATACGTTAATAGGGAACAAGGTGCACAACACATTTTACCGACCTCACTGCACCTACAGTGCAAAATCAATGTCATGGGCTTAGTGGAAGACTTATGTTTGTAATGGTGGAGTGAGATTTCTAAGAATTCAACACATTATACTTAAAATGAAATTGAACATGCTGGGTCTGTACCACATTCATTGCTAATAGGTTAGATTTCAAAACAAGTTCACCTAATCTAAAAATCCTGCAAAGGCAAGGTTAAAAATGGCATTAAGGAGAAAACGATTAGAATGTACTGAAACAACGGACGGAATTGCACTGATCAGTCGAGTTAAAATAGGACCCGTTATTGGTAAACGGTTATCAGATCTTTCAAGTAATTTCTTAGCTCCTTTCAATAA